>NC_086378.1:81753636-81773811 GCF_036588685.1 Mytilus trossulus | reverse complement strand
TTATAGATATCGAATAAGCAATGAAATCAAAGTTCCGAAATATAGATCTACAGTTGCTGCTAGAACAGTAAGTAATGCTTTCAATTGTAACCGCATTATTTTTTTTTTTAATAGCGCAACTGCAGTAAGGAGTAACGCTAGAAATGACTGTAGCTGAGCAGATATATATTATATGCCCATGCAGTACATTTTATGTTGAAAATTGCCTCCGTAATGCCAATTGATTTTTTTCGGTCAAATGATCGTTTATGAGATGATAAACTTTTTTTTTCGCTCTTTATGTACAATTATGGAAATTCTTACAGTAACGATACTCAGGTTGGCAAACATCAAGTTTAACTTAATTGAATGTTTCAGCATGAAATAAGTTGAATTGCACGGGATTTTCGATGGAAAGGCTGTCTATTTGATTATTTTTCGTTTGCGGTTTTTGATCTACACTATTGCGACTTACAAATGAAATGCGAACATTGTGATAAATAGCTATAGATTCATGTAACCATTTAAGATCCCCATTCGTAACAGTGTGGTGGCCGAGTGGTTAAGGCGTTGGACTTAAGTTCCAATGGACGTATGTCCGCGTGGGTTCGAACCCCACCCGCACTAGTCTTATTTTTATTACACCAAATTGACATCTTGTCTGAAAGTGAGGGAATTGTACGCAAGTGCAGCTCCTTATAGATATCGAATAAGCAATGAAATCAAAGTTCCGAAATATAGATCTACAGTTGCTGCTAGAACAGTAAGTAATGCTTTCAATTGTAACCGCATTATTTTTTTTTTTAATAGCGCAACTGCAGTAAGGAGTAACGCTAGAAATGACTGTAGCTGAGCAGATATATATTATATGCCCATGCAGTACATTTTATGTTGAAAATTGCCTCCGTAATGCCAATTGATTTTTTTCGGTCAAATGATCGTTTATGAGATGATAAACTTTTTTTTCGCTCTTTATGTACAATTATGGAAATTCTTACAGTAACGATACTCAGGTTGGCAAACATCAAGTTTAACTTAATTGAATGTTTCAGCATGAAATAAGTTGAATTGCACGGGATTTTCGATGGAAAGGCTGTCTATTTGATTATTTTTCGTTTGCGGTTTTTGATCTACACTATTGCGACTTACAAATGAAATGCGAACATTGTGATAAATAGCTATAGATTCATGTAACCATTTAAGATCCCCATTCGTAACAGTGTGGTGGCCGAGTGGTTAAGGCGTTGGACTTAAGTTCCAATGGACGTATGTCCGCGTGGGTTCGAACCCCACCCGCACTAGTCTTATTTTTATTACACCAAATTGACATCTTGTCTGAAAGTGAGGGAATTGTACGCAAGTGCAGCTCCTTATAGATATCGAATAAGCAATGAAATCAAAGTTCCGAAATATAGATCTACAGTTGCTGCTAGAACAGTAAGTAATGCTTTCAATTGTAACCGCATTATTTTTTTTTTTAATAGCGCAACTGCAGTAAGGAGTAACGCTAGAAATGACTGTAGCTGAGCAGATATATATTATATGCCCATGCAGTACATTTTATGTTGAAAATTGCCTCCGTAATGCCAATTGATTTTTTTCGGTCAAATGATCGTTTATGAGATGATAAACTTTTTTTTTCGCTCTTTATGTACAATTATGGAAATTCTTACAGTAACGATACTCAGGTTGGCAAACATCAAGTTTAACTTAATTGAATGTTTCAGCATGAAATAAGTTGAATTGCACGGGATTTTCGATGGAAAGGCTGTCTATTTGATTATTTTTCGTTTGCGGTTTTTGATCTACACTATTGCGACTTACAAATGAAATGCGAACATTGTGATAAATAGCTATAGATTCATGTAACCATTTAAGATCCCCATTCGTAACAGTGTGGTGGCCGAGTGGTTAAGGCGTTGGACTTAAGTTCCAATGGACGTATGTCCGCGTGGGTTCGAACCCCACCCGCACTAGTCTTATTTTTATTACACCAAATTGACATCTTGTCTGAAAGTGAGGGAATTGTACGCAAGTGCAGCTCCTTATAGATATCGAATAAGCAATGAAATCAAAGTTCCGAAATATAGATCTACAGTTGCTGCTAGAACAGTAAGTAATGCTTTCAATTGTAACCGCATTATTTTTTTTTTTAATAGCGCAACTGCAGTAAGGAGTAACGCTAGAAATGACTGTAGCTGAGCAGATATATATTATATGCCCATGCAGTACATTTTATGTTGAAAATTGCCTCCGTAATGCCAATTGATTTTTTTCGGTCAAATGATCGTTTATGAGATGATAAACTTTTTTTTTCGCTCTTTATGTACAATTATGGAAATTCTTACAGTAACGATACTCAGGTTGGCAAACATCAAGTTTAACTTAATTGAATGTTTCAGCATGAAATAAGTTGAATTGCACGGGATTTTCGATGGAAAGGCTGTCTATTTGATTATTTTTCGTTTGCGGTTTTTGATCTACACTATTGCGACTTACAAATGAAATGCGAACATTGTGATAAATAGCTATAGATTCATGTAACCATTTAAGATCCCCATTCGTAACAGTGTGGTGGCCGAGTGGTTAAGGCGTTGGACTTAAGTTCCAATGGACGTATGTCCGCGTGGGTTCGAACCCCACCCGCACTAGTCTTATTTTTATTACACCAAATTGACATCTTGTCTGAAAGTGAGGGAATTGTACGCAAGTGCAGCTCCTTATAGATATCGAATAAGCAATGAAATCAAAGTTCCGAAATATAGATCTACAGTTGCTGCTAGAACAGTAAGTAATGCTTTCAATTGTAACCGCATTATTTTTTTTTTTAATAGCGCAACTGCAGTAAGGAGTAACGCTAGAAATGACTGTAGCTGAGCAGATATATATTATATGCCCATGCAGTACATTTTATGTTGAAAATTGCCTCCGTAATGCCAATTGATTTTTTTCGGTCAAATGATCGTTTATGAGATGATAAACTTTTTTTTTCGCTCTTTATGTACAATTATGGAAATTCTTACAGTAACGATACTCAGGTTGGCAAACATCAAGTTTAACTTAATTGAATGTTTCAGCATGAAATAAGTTGAATTGCACGGGATTTTCGATGGAAAGGCTGTCTATTTGATTATTTTTCGTTTGCGGTTTTTGATCTACACTATTGCGACTTACAAATGAAATGCGAACATTGTGATAAATAGCTATAGATTCATGTAACCATTTAAGATCCCCATTCGTAACAGTGTGGTGGCCGAGTGGTTAAGGCGTTGGACTTAAGTTCCAATGGACGTATGTCCGCGTGGGTTCGAACCCCACCCGCACTAGTCTTATTTTTATTACACCAAATTGACATCTTGTCTGAAAGTGAGGGAATTGTACGCAAGTGCAGCTCCTTATAGATATCGAATAAGCAATGAAATCAAAGTTCCGAAATATAGATCTACAGTTGCTGCTAGAACAGTAAGTAATGCTTTCAATTGTAACCGCATTATTTTTTTTTTTAATAGCGCAACTGCAGTAAGGAGTAACGCTAGAAATGACTGTAGCTGAGCAGATATATATTATATGCCCATGCAGTACATTTTATGTTGAAAATTGCCTCCGTAATGCCAATTGATTTTTTTCGGTCAAATGATCGTTTATGAGATGATAAACTTTTTTTTTCGCTCTTTATGTACAATTATGGAAATTCTTACAGTAACGATACTCAGGTTGGCAAACATCAAGTTTAACTTAATTGAATGTTTCAGCATGAAATAAGTTGAATTGCACGGGATTTTCGATGGAAAGGCTGTCTATTTGATTATTTTTCGTTTGCGGTTTTTGATCTACACTATTGCGACTTACAAATGAAATGCGAACATTGTGATAAATAGCTATAGATTCATGTAACCATTTAAGATCCCCATTCGTAACAGTGTGGTGGCCGAGTGGTTAAGGCGTTGGACTTAAGTTCCAATGGACGTATGTCCGCGTGGGTTCGAACCCCACCCGCACTAGTCTTATTTTTATTACACCAAATTGACATCTTGTCTGAAAGTGAGGGAATTGTACGCAAGTGCAGCTCCTTATAGATATCGAATAAGCAATGAAATCAAAGTTCCGAAATATAGATCTACAGTTGCTGCTAGAACAGTAAGTAATGCTTTCAATTGTAACCGCATTATTTTTTTTTTTAATAGCGCAACTGCAGTAAGGAGTAACGCTAGAAATGACTGTAGCTGAGCAGATATATATTATATGCCCATGCAGTACATTTTATGTTGAAAATTGCCTCCGTAATGCCAATTGATTTTTTTCGGTCAAATGATCGTTTATGAGATGATAAACTTTTTTTTTCGCTCTTTATGTACAATTATGGAAATTCTTACAGTAACGATACTCAGGTTGGCAAACATCAAGTTTAACTTAATTGAATGTTTCAGCATGAAATAAGTTGAATTGCACGGGATTTTCGATGGAAAGGCTGTCTATTTGATTATTTTTCGTTTGCGGTTTTTGATCTACACTATTGCGACTTACAAATGAAATGCGAACATTGTGATAAATAGCTATAGATTCATGTAACCATTTAAGATCCCCATTCGTAACAGTGTGGTGGCCGAGTGGTTAAGGCGTTGGACTTAAGTTCCAATGGACGTATGTCCGCGTGGGTTCGAACCCCACCCGCACTAGTCTTATTTTTATTACACCAAATTGACATCTTGTCTGAAAGTGAGGGAATTGTACGCAAGTGCAGCTCCTTATAGATATCGAATAAGCAATGAAATCAAAGTTCCGAAATATAGATCTACAGTTGCTGCTAGAACAGTAAGTAATGCTTTCAATTGTAACCGCATTATTTTTTTTTTTAATAGCGCAACTGCAGTAAGGAGTAACGCTAGAAATGACTGTAGCTGAGCAGATATATATTATATGCCCATGCAGTACATTTTATGTTGAAAATTGCCTCCGTAATGCCAATTGATTTTTTTCGGTCAAATGATCGTTTATGAGATGATAAACTTTTTTTTTCGCTCTTTATGTACAATTATGGAAATTCTTACAGTAACGATACTCAGGTTGGCAAACATCAAGTTTAACTTAATTGAATGTTTCAGCATGAAATAAGTTGAATTGCACGGGATTTTCGATGGAAAGGCTGTCTATTTGATTATTTTTCGTTTGCGGTTTTTGATCTACACTATTGCGACTTACAAATGAAATGCGAACATTGTGATAAATAGCTATAGATTCATGTAACCATTTAAGATCCCCATTCGTAACAGTGTGGTGGCCGAGTGGTTAAGGCGTTGGACTTAAGTTCCAATGGACGTATGTCCGCGTGGGTTCGAACCCCACCCGCACTAGTCTTATTTTTATTACACCAAATTGACATCTTGTCTGAAAGTGAGGGAATTGTACGCAAGTGCAGCTCCTTATAGATATCGAATAAGCAATGAAATCAAAGTTCCGAAATATAGATCTACAGTTGCTGCTAGAACAGTAAGTAATGCTTTCAATTGTAACCGCATTATTTTTTTTTTTAATAGCGCAACTGCAGTAAGGAGTAACGCTAGAAATGACTGTAGCTGAGCAGATATATATTATATGCCCATGCAGTACATTTTATGTTGAAAATTGCCTCCGTAATGCCAATTGATTTTTTTCGGTCAAATGATCGTTTATGAGATGATAAACTTTTTTTTTCGCTCTTTATGTACAATTATGGAAATTCTTACAGTAACGATACTCAGGTTGGCAAACATCAAGTTTAACTTAATTGAATGTTTCAGCATGAAATAAGTTGAATTGCACGGGATTTTCGATGGAAAGGCTGTCTATTTGATTATTTTTCGTTTGCGGTTTTTGATCTACACTATTGCGACTTACAAATGAAATGCGAACATTGTGATAAATAGCTATAGATTCATGTAACCATTTAAGATCCCCATTCGTAACAGTGTGGTGGCCGAGTGGTTAAGGCGTTGGACTTAAGTTCCAATGGACGTATGTCCGCGTGGGTTCGAACCCCACCCGCACTAGTCTTATTTTTATTACACCAAATTGACATCTTGTCTGAAAGTGAGGGAATTGTACGCAAGTGCAGCTCCTTATAGATATCGAATAAGCAATGAAATCAAAGTTCCGAAATATAGATCTACAGTTGCTGCTAGAACAGTAAGTAATGCTTTCAATTGTAACCGCATTATTTTTTTTTTTAATAGCGCAACTGCAGTAAGGAGTAACGCTAGAAATGACTGTAGCTGAGCAGATATATATTATATGCCCATGCAGTACATTTTATGTTGAAAATTGCCTCCGTAATGCCAATTGATTTTTTTCGGTCAAATGATCGTTTATGAGATGATAAACTTTTTTTTTCGCTCTTTATGTACAATTATGGAAATTCTTACAGTAACGATACTCAGGTTGGCAAACATCAAGTTTAACTTAATTGAATGTTTCAGCATGAAATAAGTTGAATTGCACGGGATTTTCGATGGAAAGGCTGTCTATTTGATTATTTTTCGTTTGCGGTTTTTGATCTACACTATTGCGACTTACAAATGAAATGCGAACATTGTGATAAATAGCTATAGATTCATGTAACCATTTAAGATCCCCATTCGTAACAGTGTGGTGGCCGAGTGGTTAAGGCGTTGGACTTAAGTTCCAATGGACGTATGTCCGCGTGGGTTCGAACCCCACCCGCACTAGTCTTATTTTTATTACACCAAATTGACATCTTGTCTGAAAGTGAGGGAATTGTACGCAAGTGCAGCTCCTTATAGATATCGAATAAGCAATGAAATCAAAGTTCCGAAATATAGATCTACAGTTGCTGCTAGAACAGTAAGTAATGCTTTCAATTGTAACCGCATTATTTTTTTTTTTAATAGCGCAACTGCAGTAAGGAGTAACGCTAGAAATGACTGTAGCTGAGCAGATATATATTATATGCCCATGCAGTACATTTTATGTTGAAAATTGCCTCCGTAATGCCAATTGATTTTTTTCGGTCAAATGATCGTTTATGAGATGATAAACTTTTTTTTTCGCTCTTTATGTACAATTATGGAAATTCTTACAGTAACGATACTCAGGTTGGCAAACATCAAGTTTAACTTAATTGAATGTTTCAGCATGAAATAAGTTGAATTGCACGGGATTTTCGATGGAAAGGCTGTCTATTTGATTATTTTTCGTTTGCGGTTTTTGATCTACACTATTGCGACTTACAAATGAAATGCGAACATTGTGATAAATAGCTATAGATTCATGTAACCATTTAAGATCCCCATTCGTAACAGTGTGGTGGCCGAGTGGTTAAGGCGTTGGACTTAAGTTCCAATGGACGTATGTCCGCGTGGGTTCGAACCCCACCCGCACTAGTCTTATTTTTATTACACCAAATTGACATCTTGTCTGAAAGTGAGGGAATTGTACGCAAGTGCAGCTCCTTATAGATATCGAATAAGCAATGAAATCAAAGTTCCGAAATATAGATCTACAGTTGCTGCTAGAACAGTAAGTAATGCTTTCAATTGTAACCGCATTATTTTTTTTTTTAATAGCGCAACTGCAGTAAGGAGTAACGCTAGAAATGACTGTAGCTGAGCAGATATATATTATATGCCCATGCAGTACATTTTATGTTGAAAATTGCCTCCGTAATGCCAATTGATTTTTTTCGGTCAAATGATCGTTTATGAGATGATAAACTTTTTTTTTCGCTCTTTATGTACAATTATGGAAATTCTTACAGTAACGATACTCAGGTTGGCAAACATCAAGTTTAACTTAATTGAATGTTTCAGCATGAAATAAGTTGAATTGCACGGGATTTTCGATGGAAAGGCTGTCTATTTGATTATTTTTCGTTTGCGGTTTTTGATCTACACTATTGCGACTTACAAATGAAATGCGAACATTGTGATAAATAGCTATAGATTCATGTAACCATTTAAGATCCCCATTCGTAACAGTGTGGTGGCCGAGTGGTTAAGGCGTTGGACTTAAGTTCCAATGGACGTATGTCCGCGTGGGTTCGAACCCCACCCGCACTAGTCTTATTTTTATTACACCAAATTGACATCTTGTCTGAAAGTGAGGGAATTGTACGCAAGTGCAGCTCCTTATAGATATCGAATAAGCAATGAAATCAAAGTTCCGAAATATAGATCTACAGTTGCTGCTAGAACAGTAAGTAATGCTTTCAATTGTAACCGCATTATTTTTTTTTTTAATAGCGCAACTGCAGTAAGGAGTAACGCTAGAAATGACTGTAGCTGAGCAGATATATATTATATGCCCATGCAGTACATTTTATGTTGAAAATTGCCTCCGTAATGCCAATTGATTTTTTTCGGTCAAATGATCGTTTATGAGATGATAAACTTTTTTTTTCGCTCTTTATGTACAATTATGGAAATTCTTACAGTAACGATACTCAGGTTGGCAAACATCAAGTTTAACTTAATTGAATGTTTCAGCATGAAATAAGTTGAATTGCACGGGATTTTCGATGGAAAGGCTGTCTATTTGATTATTTTTCGTTTGCGGTTTTTGATCTACACTATTGCGACTTACAAATGAAATGCGAACATTGTGATAAATAGCTATAGATTCATGTAACCATTTAAGATCCCCATTCGTAACAGTGTGGTGGCCGAGTGGTTAAGGCGTTGGACTTAAGTTCCAATGGACGTATGTCCGCGTGGGTTCGAACCCCACCCGCACTAGTCTTATTTTTATTACACCAAATTGACATCTTGTCTGAAAGTGAGGGAATTGTACGCAAGTGCAGCTCCTTATAGATATCGAATAAGCAATGAAATCAAAGTTCCGAAATATAGATCTACAGTTGCTGCTAGAACAGTAAGTAATGCTTTCAATTGTAACCGCATTATTTTTTTTTTTAATAGCGCAACTGCAGTAAGGAGTAACGCTAGAAATGACTGTAGCTGAGCAGATATATATTATATGCCCATGCAGTACATTTTATGTTGAAAATTGCCTCCGTAATGCCAATTGATTTTTTTCGGTCAAATGATCGTTTATGAGATGATAAACTTTTTTTTTCGCTCTTTATGTACAATTATGGAAATTCTTACAGTAACGATACTCAGGTTGGCAAACATCAAGTTTAACTTAATTGAATGTTTCAGCATGAAATAAGTTGAATTGCACGGGATTTTCGATGGAAAGGCTGTCTATTTGATTATTTTTCGTTTGCGGTTTTTGATCTACACTATTGCGACTTACAAATGAAATGCGAACATTGTGATAAATAGCTATAGATTCATGTAACCATTTAAGATCCCCATTCGTAACAGTGTGGTGGCCGAGTGGTTAAGGCGTTGGACTTAAGTTCCAATGGACGTATGTCCGCGTGGGTTCGAACCCCACCCGCACTAGTCTTATTTTTATTACACCAAATTGACATCTTGTCTGAAAGTGAGGGAATTGTACGCAAGTGCAGCTCCTTATAGATATCGAATAAGCAATGAAATCAAAGTTCCGAAATATAGATCTACAGTTGCTGCTAGAACAGTAAGTAATGCTTTCAATTGTAACCGCATTATTTTTTTTTTTAATAGCGCAACTGCAGTAAGGAGTAACGCTAGAAATGACTGTAGCTGAGCAGATATATATTATATGCCCATGCAGTACATTTTATGTTGAAAATTGCCTCCGTAATGCCAATTGATTTTTTTCGGTCAAATGATCGTTTATGAGATGATAAACTTTTTTTTTCGCTCTTTATGTACAATTATGGAAATTCTTACAGTAACGATACTCAGGTTGGCAAACATCAAGTTTAACTTAATTGAATGTTTCAGCATGAAATAAGTTGAATTGCACGGGATTTTCGATGGAAAGGCTGTCTATTTGATTATTTTTCGTTTGCGGTTTTTGATCTACACTATTGCGACTTACAAATGAAATGCGAACATTGTGATAAATAGCTATAGATTCATGTAACCATTTAAGATCCCCATTCGTAACAGTGTGGTGGCCGAGTGGTTAAGGCGTTGGACTTAAGTTCCAATGGACGTATGTCCGCGTGGGTTCGAACCCCACCCGCACTAGTCTTATTTTTATTACACCAAATTGACATCTTGTCTGAAAGTGAGGGAATTGTACGCAAGTGCAGCTCCTTATAGATATCGAATAAGCAATGAAATCAAAGTTCCGAAATATAGATCTACAGTTGCTGCTAGAACAGTAAGTAATGCTTTCAATTGTAACCGCATTATTTTTTTTTTTAATAGCGCAACTGCAGTAAGGAGTAACGCTAGAAATGACTGTAGCTGAGCAGATATATATTATATGCCCATGCAGTACATTTTATGTTGAAAATTGCCTCCGTAATGCCAATTGATTTTTTTCGGTCAAATGATCGTTTATGAGATGATAAACTTTTTTTTTCGCTCTTTATGTACAATTATGGAAATTCTTACAGTAACGATACTCAGGTTGGCAAACATCAAGTTTAACTTAATTGAATGTTTCAGCATGAAATAAGTTGAATTGCACGGGATTTTCGATGGAAAGGCTGTCTATTTGATTATTTTTCGTTTGCGGTTTTTGATCTACACTATTGCGACTTACAAATGAAATGCGAACATTGTGATAAATAGCTATAGATTCATGTAACCATTTAAGATCCCCATTCGTAACAGTGTGGTGGCCGAGTGGTTAAGGCGTTGGACTTAAGTTCCAATGGACGTATGTCCGCGTGGGTTCGAACCCCACCCGCACTAGTCTTATTTTTATTACACCAAATTGACATCTTGTCTGAAAGTGAGGGAATTGTACGCAAGTGCAGCTCCTTATAGATATCGAATAAGCAATGAAATCAAAGTTCCGAAATATAGATCTACAGTTGCTGCTAGAACAGTAAGTAATGCTTTCAATTGTAACCGCATTATTTTTTTTTTTAATAGCGCAACTGCAGTAAGGAGTAACGCTAGAAATGACTGTAGCTGAGCAGATATATATTATATGCCCATGCAGTACATTTTATGTTGAAAATTGCCTCCGTAATGCCAATTGATTTTTTTCGGTCAAATGATCGTTTATGAGATGATAAACTTTTTTTTTCGCTCTTTATGTACAATTATGGAAATTCTTACAGTAACGATACTCAGGTTGGCAAACATCAAGTTTAACTTAATTGAATGTTTCAGCATGAAATAAGTTGAATTGCACGGGATTTTCGATGGAAAGGCTGTCTATTTGATTATTTTTCGTTTGCGGTTTTTGATCTACACTATTGCGACTTACAAATGAAATGCGAACATTGTGATAAATAGCTATAGATTCATGTAACCATTTAAGATCCCCATTCGTAACAGTGTGGTGGCCGAGTGGTTAAGGCGTTGGACTTAAGTTCCAATGGACGTATGTCCGCGTGGGTTCGAACCCCACCCGCACTAGTCTTATTTTTATTACACCAAATTGACATCTTGTCTGAAAGTGAGGGAATTGTACGCAAGTGCAGCTCCTTATAGATATCGAATAAGCAATGAAATCAAAGTTCCGAAATATAGATCTACAGTTGCTGCTAGAACAGTAAGTAATGCTTTCAATTGTAACCGCATTATTTTTTTTTTTAATAGCGCAACTGCAGTAAGGAGTAACGCTAGAAATGACTGTAGCTGAGCAGATATATATTATATGCCCATGCAGTACATTTTATGTTGAAAATTGCCTCCGTAATGCCAATTGATTTTTTTCGGTCAAATGATCGTTTATGAGATGATAAACTTTTTTTTTCGCTCTTTATGTACAATTATGGAAATTCTTACAGTAACGATACTCAGGTTGGCAAACATCAAGTTTAACTTAATTGAATGTTTCAGCATGAAATAAGTTGAATTGCACGGGATTTTCGATGGAAAGGCTGTCTATTTGATTATTTTTCGTTTGCGGTTTTTGATCTACACTATTGCGACTTACAAATGAAATGCGAACATTGTGATAAATAGCTATAGATTCATGTAACCATTTAAGATCCCCATTCGTAACAGTGTGGTGGCCGAGTGGTTAAGGCGTTGGACTTAAGTTCCAATGGACGTATGTCCGCGTGGGTTCGAACCCCACCCGCACTAGTCTTATTTTTATTACACCAAATTGACATCTTGTCTGAAAGTGAGGGAATTGTACGCAAGTGCAGCTCCTTATAGATATCGAATAAGCAATGAAATCAAAGTTCCGAAATATAGATCTACAGTTGCTGCTAGAACAGTAAGTAATGCTTTCAATTGTAACCGCATTATTTTTTTTTTTTTTAATAGCGCAACTGCAGTAAGGAGTAACGCTAGAAATGACTGTAGCTGAGCAGATATATATTATATGCCCATGCAGTACATTTTATGTTGAAAATTGCCTCCGTAATGCCAATTGATTTTTTTCGGTCAAATGATCGTTTATGAGATGATAAACTTTTTTTTTTTTCGCTCTTTATGTACAATTATGGAAATTCTTACAGTAACGATACTCAGGTTGGCAAACATCAAGTTTAACTTAATTGAATGTTTCAGCATGAAATAAGTTGAATTGCACGGGATTTTCGATGGAAAGGCTGTCTATTTGATTATTTTTCGTTTGCGGTTTTTGATCTACACTATTGCGACTTACAAATGAAATGCGAACATTGTGATAAATAGCTATAGATTCATGTAACCATTTAAGATCCCCATTCGTAACAGTGTGGTGGCCGAGTGGTTAAGGCGTTGGACTTATGGACGCAGGTGGACCTTTAAGTGACTGGACGTTGTGTTTATGTCTAAGGAAATATTTACTATATTATAAGTGATTGCTTGGATTTCCAAGCATATTTTCGGAATATAAACGTTCTAACTTGTATCAGAAGTAAGTGTTTGACTTTAGTTATAACAAAACTGTCGTTTGTAATGTTTTACATTATTGTAAACATTGTCGTATAGAAAGAGGCTACCCAAGGGTGAATTATATTATGATGGAGAGACTTCCATCTTTATTAAGGAGTACCATTGAAAATGCTTGTGAACAATTTCGAAATATTACATTTACTGTGCATGGTGAAAGTGACAGAGCACGTATTTCTATAATGTTTGCAAATGAAGATACAAATAAAAGTAAACGAAAGTCGATTTCAACTGTCAACCGTGACAAAAAACGAATGAAAGAGTATAACAACAGTGTTGAAACTATTTCGAATATTGAAAATCATATCGAGATGATTCATTCAGATTGTGTATTTGAAAGTAATAAAATACAGGACGAAACAGTAGCGGCAAATACATCGGATATAATGGACATTGAAGATAACCCGTCTGAGGCCTCCGTTATAGCATGTTCAGGTAACATTGAAACCGGTATAGAACGTCCAAATATAGAACTGTGTGCAATCGATACAGGTAAAGAATTGTCTGTATCAGTTAACTGTGTCAATAGAAAAAATGTAAATAAAAACAAAGGTAGATTATCCATTGACAAAATTGAAAGGAATAAATGTAGTACAAAAGATGATGAACTTTCAGAGTTTCCGCCGCTTAGTAAAGTAAATTACAGGGATATTTTATCTGCTACATCTCAACGCGATAAATTGGTAGAAAACAATGACAAAAGTAAACAAACATTGCCGTCAAATATTGCAACTGACATTAAGTTAATTCCAAAATTTGTTTTGAAACAATCAGGAGGTCGCAACGAAATATTGATCGGAAAAACATTGAGGAATCGTCTGATATTGTATCATATAGATGATAAAGAATTTGAAATACTCGATTGCAGTGACCGAGGTTTCTATAAATTTAATAAAGTGTTGACTGAAGATTTTCGTGATGTAAGAACTATACCGAAACTGATGACTGATGATGTGAGAAAAGGACTAGACGAGATGATAGAATTTGCGACTAATAAAAAACTTTAATTGTTTTATTATTTTATTTTATGTTGATTTGTAAGAGAGATAGTTTGTATGGTGTTTGTGAGAATGTTGTGAAAAAGTTTTTCCAAATATTTTGATAATTTTTGTGCTCTGTTTGCATGTCTTAAAATAGCTGATGATTGACTCGATATTTAATACTTCGAATTTTGATTGCGTTGTGGAATGGAATCCAGCCCAGTGCCACCAATATTTTCTATTGTATTATTTTTTGTCCTCTGTCGGAAAATAAGACGTCATAATAATTTTTCACTCTAATTTTTCTTTGTATTCTGTGTAAGCTTTTTATCAATTTGAATGTATGTGCTGAATGGTAGATAAGAGTGAGTTAGAATATAAGTATATGAATATTTTTCTATAAGGATATGATATGATATCTATATATGAGTATATAACCAGATAATTGTGTTCGTGACAAATATTTCACGCATTTGAATTGTAAACGTAGAATATTGAATGTTTCTTTTCAGAGAAAGGACAATAATTGATAATAATGTTTTTCATTGATGTGTAATTCTGAACTGTGATATGTAAATACGATGTTTGATTATAATAAAGATAAAAAAAAAAAAAAGGCGTTGGACTTAAGTTCCAATGGACGTATGTCCGCGTGGGTTCGAACCCCACCCGCACTAGTCTTATTTTTATTACACCAAATTGACATCTTGTCTGAAAGTGAGGGAATTGTACGCAAGTGCAGCTCCTTATAGATATCGAATAAGCAATGAAATCAAAGTTCCGAAATATAGATCTACAGTTGCTGCTAGAACAGTAAGTAATGCTTTCAATTGTAACCGCATTATTTTTTTTTTTAATAGCGCAACTGCAGTAAGGAGTAACGCTAGAAATGACTGTAGCTGAGCAGATATATATTATATGCCCATGCAGTACATTTTATGTTGAAAATTGCCTCCGTAATGCCAATTGATTTTTTTCGGTCAAATGATCGTTTATGAGATGATAAACTTTTTTTTTCGCTCTTTATGTACAATTATGGAAATTCTTACAGTAACGATACTCAGGTTGGCAAACATCAAGTTTAACTTAATTGAATGTTTCAGCATGAAATAAGTTGAATTGCACGGGATTTTCGATGGAAAGGCTGTCTATTTGATTATTTTTCGTTTGCGGTTTTTGATCTACACTATTGCGACTTACAAATGAAATGCGAACATTGTGATAAATAGCTATAGATTCATGTAACCATTTAAGATCCCCATTCGTAACAGTGTGGTGGCCGAGTGGTTAAGGCGTTGGACTTAAGTTCCAATGGACGTATGTCCGCGTGGGTTCGAACCCCACCCGCACTAGTCTTATTTTTATTACACCAAATTGACATCTTGTCTGAAAGTGAGGGAATTGTACGCAAGTGCAGCTCCTTATAGATATCGAATAAGCAATGAAATCAAAGTTCCGAAATATAGATCTACAGTTGCTGCTAGAACAGTAAGTAATGCTTTCAATTGTAACCGCATTATTTTTTTTTTTAATAGCGCAACTGCAGTAAGGAGTAACGCTAGAAATGACTGTAGCTGAGCAGATATATATTATATGCCCATGCAGTACATTTTATGTTGAAAATTGCCTCCGTAATGCCAATTGATTTTTTTCGGTCAAATGATCGTTTATGAGATGATAAACTTTTTTTTTCGCTCTTTATGTACAATTATGGAAATTCTTACAGTAACGATACTCAGGTTGGCAAACATCAAGTTTAACTTAATTGAATGTTTCAGCATGAAATAAGTTGAATTGCACGGGATTTTCGATGGAAAGGCTGTCTATTTGATTATTTTTCGTTTGCGGTTTTTGATCTACACTATTGCGACTTACAAATGAAATGCGAACATTGTGATAAATAGCTATAGATTCATGTAACCATTTAAGATCCCCATTCGTAACAGTGTGGTGGCCGAGTGGTTAAGGCGTTGGACTTAAGTTCCAATGGACGTATGTCCGCGTGGGTTCGAACCCCACCCGCACTAGTCTTATTTTTATTACACCAAATTGACATCTTGTCTGAAAGTGAGGGAATTGTACGCAAGTGCAGCTCCTTATAGATATCGAATAAGCAATGAAATCAAAGTTCCGAAATATAGATCTACAGTTGCTGCTAGAACAGTAAGTAATGCTTTCAATTGTAACCGCATTATTTTTTTTTTTAATAGCGCAACTGCAGTAAGGAGTAACGCTAGAAATGACTGTAGCTGAGCAGATATATATTATATGCCCATGCAGTACATTTTATGTTGAAAATTGCCTCCGTAATGCCAATTGATTTTTTTCGGTCAAATGATCGTTTATGAGATGATAAACTTTTTTTTTCGCTCTTTATGTACAATTATGGAAATTCTTACAGTAACGATACTCAGGTTGGCAAACATCAAGTTTAACTTAATTGAATGTTTCAGCATGAAATAAGTTGAATTGCACGGGATTTTCGATGGAAAGGCTGTCTATTTGATTATTTTTCGTTTGCGGTTTTTGATCTACACTATTGCGACTTACAAATGAAATGCGAACATTGTGATAAATAGCTATAGATTCATGTAACCATTTAAGATCCCCATTCGTAACAGTGTGGTGGCCGAGTGGTTAAGGCGTTGGACTTAAGTTCCAATGGACGTATGTCCGCGTGGGTTCGAACCCCACCCGCACTAGTCTTATTTTTATTACACCAAATTGACATCTTGTCTGAAAGTGAGGGAATTGTACGCAAGTGCAGCTCCTTATAGATATCGAATAAGCAATGAAATCAAAGTTCCGAAATATAGATCTACAGTTGCTGCTAGAACAGTAAGTAATGCTTTCAATTGTAACCGCATTATTTTTTTTTTTAATAGCGCAACTGCAGTAAGGAGTAACGCTAGAAATGACTGTAGCTGAGCAGATATATATTATATGCCCATGCAGTACATTTTATGTTGAAAATTGCCTCCGTAATGCCAATTGATTTTTTTCGGTCAAATGATCGTTTATGAGATGATAAACTTTTTTTTTCGCTCTTTATGTACAATTATGGAAATTCTTACAGTAACGATACTCAGGTTGGCAAACATCAAGTTTAACTTAATTGAATGTTTCAGCATGAAATAAGTTGAATTGCACGGGATTTTCGATGGAAAGGCTGTCTATTTGATTATTTTTCGTTTGCGGTTTTTGATCTACACTATTGCGACTTACAAATGAAATGCGAACATTGTGATAAATAGCTATAGATTCATGTAACCATTTAAGATCCCCATTCGTAACAGTGTGGTGGCCGAGTGGTTAAGGCGTTGGACTTAAGTTCCAATGGACGTATGTCCGCGTGGGTTCGAACCCCACCCGCACTAGTCTTATTTTTATTACACCAAATTGACATCTTGTCTGAAAGTGAGGGAATTGTACGCAAGTGCAGCTCCTTATAGATATCGAATAAGCAATGAAATCAAAGTTCCGAAATATAGATCTACAGTTGCTGCTAGAACAGTAAGTAATGCTTTCAATTGTAACCGCATTATTTTTTTTTTTAATAGCGCAACTGCAGTAAGGAGTAACGCTAGAAATGACTGTAGCTGAGCAGATATATATTATATGCCCATGCAGTACATTTTATGTTGAAAATTGCCTCCGTAATGCCAATTGATTTTTTTCGGTCAAATGATCGTTTATGAGATGATAAACTTTTTTTTTCGCTCTTTATGTACAATTATGGAAATTCTTACAGTAACGATACTCAGGTTGGCAAACATCAAGTTTAACTTAATTGAATGTTTCAGCATGAAATAAGTTGAATTGCACGGGATTTTCGATGGAAAGGCTGTCTATTTGATTATTTTTCGTTTGCGGTTTTTGATCTACACTATTGCGACTTACAAATGAAATGCGAACATTGTGATAAATAGCTATAGATTCATGTAACCATTTAAGATCCCCATTCGTAACAGTGTGGTGGCCGAGTGGTTAAGGCGTTGGACTTAAGTTCCAATGGACGTATGTCCGCGTGGGTTCGAACCCCACCCGCACTAGTCTTATTTTTATTACACCAAATTGACATCTTGTCTGAAAGTGAGGGAATTGTACGCAAGTGCAGCTCCTTATAGATATCGAATAAGCAATGAAATCAAAGTTCCGAAATATAGATCTACAGTTGCTGCTAGAACAGTAAGTAATGCTTTCAATTGTAACCGCATTATTTTTTTTTTTAATAGCGCAACTGCAGTAAGGAGTAACGCTAGAAATGACTGTAGCTGAGCAGATATATATTATATGCCCATGCAGTACATTTTATGTTGAAAATTGCCTCCGTAATGCCAATTGATTTTTTTCGGTCAAATGATCGTTTATGAGATGATAAACTTTTTTTTTCGCTCTTTATGTACAATTATGGAAATTCTTACAGTAACGATACTCAGGTTGGCAAACATCAAGTTTAACTTAATTGAATGTTTCAGCATGAAATAAGTTGAATTGCACGGGATTTTCGATGGAAAGGCTGTCTATTTGATTATTTTTCGTTTGCGGTTTTTGATCTACACTATTGCGACTTACAAATGAAATGCGAACATTGTGATAAATAGCTATAGATTCATGTAACCATTTAAGATCCCCATTCGTAACAGTGTGGTGGCCGAGTGGTTAAGGCGTTGGACTTAAGTTCCAATGGACGTATGTCCGCGTGGGTTCGAACCCCACCCGCACTAGTCTTATTTTTATTACACCAAATTGACATCTTGTCTGAAAGTGAGGGAATTGTACGCAAGTGCAGCTCCTTATAGATATCGAATAAGCAATGAAATCAAAGTTCCGAAATATAGATCTACAGTTGCTGCTAGAACAGTAAGTAATGCTTTCAATTGTAACCGCATTATTTTTTTTTTTAATAGCGCAACTGCAGTAAGGAGTAACGCTAGAAATGACTGTAGCTGAGCAGATATATATTATATGCCCATGCAGTACATTTTATGTTGAAAATTGCCTCCGTAATGCCAATTGATTTTTTTCGGTCAAATGATCGTTTATGAGATGATAAACTTTTTTTTTCGCTCTTTATGTACAATTATGGAAATTCTTACAGTAACGATACTCAGGTTGGCAAACATCAAGTTTAACTTAATTGAATGTTTCAGCATGAAATAAGTTGAATTGCACGGGATTTTCGATGGAAAGGCTGTCTATTTGATTATTTTTCGTTTGCGGTTTTTGATCTACACTATTGCGACTTACAAATGAAATGCGAACATTGTGATAAATAGCTATAGATTCATGTAACCATTTAAGATCCCCATTCGTAACAGTGTGGTGGCCGAGTGGTTAAGGCGTTGGACTTAAGTTCCAATGGACGTATGTCCGCGTGGGTTCGAACCCCACCCGCACTAGTCTTATTTTTATTACACCAAATTGACATCTTGTCTGAAAGTGAGGGAATTGTACGCAAGTGCAGCTCCTTATAGATATCGAATAAGCAATGAAATCAAAGTTCCGAAATATAGATCTACAGTTGCTGCTAGAACAGTAAGTAATGCTTTCAATTGTAACCGCATTATTTTTTTTTTTAATAGCGCAACTGCAGTAAGGAGTAACGCTAGAAATGACTGTAGCTGAGCAGATATATATTATATGCCCATGCAGTACATTTTATGTTGAAAATTGCCTCCGTAATGCCAATTGATTTTTTTCGGTCAAATGATCGTTTATGAGATGATAAACTTTTTTTTTCGCTCTTTATGTACAATTATGGAAATTCTTACAGTAACGATACTCAGGTTGGCAAACATCAAGTTTAACTTAATTGAATGTTTCAGCATGAAATAAGTTGAATTGCACGGGATTTTCGATGGAAAGGCTGTCTATTTGATTATTTTTCGTTTGCGGTTTTTGATCTACACTATTGCGACTTACAAATGAAATGCGAACATTGTGATAAATAGCTATAGATTCATGTAACCATTTAAGATCCCCATTCGTAACAGTGTGGTGGCCGAGTGGTTAAGGCGTTGGACTTAAGTTCCAATGGACGTATGTCCGCGTGGGTTCGAACCCCACCCGCACTAGTCTTATTTTTATTACACCAAATTGACATCTTGTCTGAAAGTGAGGGAATTGTACGCAAGTGCAGCTCCTTATAGATATCGAATAAGCAATGAAATCAAAGTTCCGAAATATAGATCTACAGTTGCTGCTAGAACAGTAAGTAATGCTTTCAATTGTAACCGCATTATTTTTTTTTTTAATAGCGCAACTGCAGTAAGGAGTAACGCTAGAAATGACTGTAGCTGAGCAGATATATATTA
>NC_086378.1:81727860-81753536 GCF_036588685.1 Mytilus trossulus | reverse complement strand
AGTCTTATTTTTATTACACCAAATTGACATCTTGTCTGAAAGTGAGGGAATTGTACGCAAGTGCAGCTCCTTATAGATATCGAATAAGCAATGAAATCAAAGTTCCGAAATATAGATCTACAGTTGCTGCTAGAACAGTAAGTAATGCTTTCAATTGTAACCGCATTATTTTTTTTTTTAATAGCGCAACTGCAGTAAGGAGTAACGCTAGGAAATGACTGTAAGCTGAGCAGATATATATTATATGCCCATGCAGTACATTTTATGTTGAAAATTGCCTCCGTAATGCCAATTGATTTTTTTCGGTCAAATGATCGTTTATGAGATGATAAACTTTTTTTTTCGCTCTTTATGTACAATTATGGAAATTCTTACAGTAACGATACTCAGGTTGGCAAACATCAAGTTTAACTTAATTGAATGTTTCAGCATGAAATAAGTTGAATTGCACGGGATTTTCGATGGAAAGGCTGTCTATTTGATTATTTTTCGTTTGCGGTTTTTGATCTACACTATTGCGACTTACAAATGAAATGCGATACATTGTGATAAATAGCTATAGATTCATGTAACCATTTAAGATCCCCATTCGTAACAGTGTGGTGGCCGAGTGGTTAAGGCGTTGGACTTAAGTTCCAATGGACGTATGTCCGCGTGGGTTCGAACCCCACCCGCACTAGTCTTATTTTTATTACACCAAATTGACATCTTGTCTGAAAGTGAGGGAATTGTACGCAAGTGCAGCTCCTTATAGATATCGAATAAGCAATGAAATCAAAGTTCCGAAATATAGATCTACAGTTGCTGGCTAGAACAGTAAGTAATGCTTTCAATTGTAACCGCATTATTTTTTTTTTTAATAGCGCAACTGCAGTAAGGAGTAACGCTAGAAATGACTGTAGCTGAGCAGATATATATTATATGCCCATGCAGTACATTTTATGTTGAAAATTGCCTCCGTAATGCCAATTGATTTTTTTCGGTCAAATGATCGTTTATGAGATGATAAACTTTTTTTTTCGCTCTTTATGTACAATTATGGAAATTCTTACAGTAACGATACTCAGGTTGGCAAACATCAAGTTTAACTTAATTGAATGTTTCAGCATGAAATAAGTTGAATTGCACGGGATTTTCGATGGAAAGGCTGTCTATTTGATTATTTTTCGTTTGCGGTTTTTGATCTACACTATTGCGACTTACAAATGAAATGCGAACATTGTGATAAATAGCTATAGATTCATGTAACCATTTAAGATCCCCATTCGTAACAGTGTGGTGGCCGAGTGGTTAAGGCGTTGGACTTAAGTTCCAATGGACGTATGTCCGCGTGGGTTCGAACCCCACCCGCACTAGTCTTATTTTTATTACACCAAATTGACATCTTGTCTGAAAGTGAGGGAATTGTACGCAAGTGCAGCTCCTTATAGATATCGAATAAGCAATGAAATCAAAGTTCCGAAATATAGATCTACAGTTGCTGCTAGAACAGTAAGTAATGCTTTCAATTGTAACCGCATTATTTTTTTTTTAATAGCGCAACTGCAGTAAGGAGTAACGCTAGAAATGGACTGTAGCTGAGCAGATATATATTATATGCCCATGCAGTACATTTTATGTTGAAAATTGCCTCCGTAATGCCAATTGATTTTTTTCGGTCAAATGATCGTTTATGAGATGATAAACTTTTTTTTTCGCTCTTTATGTACAATTATGGAAATTCTTACAGTAACGATACTCAGGTTGGCAAACATCAAGTTTAACTTAATTGAATGTTTCAGCATGAAATAAGTTGAATTGCACGGGATTTTCGATGGAAAGGCTGTCTATTTGATTATTTTTCGTTTGCGGTTTTTGATCTACACTATTGCGACTTACAAATGAAATGCGAACATTGTGATAAATAGCTATAGATTCATGTAACCATTTAAGATCCCCCATTCGTAACAGTGTGGTGGCCGAGTGGTTAAGGCGTTGGACTTAAGTTCCAATGGACGTATGTCCGCGTGGGTTCGAACCCCACCCGCACTAGTCTTATTTTTATTACACCAAATTGACATCTTGTCTGAAAGTGAGGGAATTGTACGCAAGTGCAGCTCCTTATAGATATCGAATAAGCAATGAAATCAAAGTTCCGAAATATAGATCTACAGTTGCTGCTAGAACAGTAAGTAATGCTTTCAATTGTAACCGCATTATTTTTTTTTTTAATAGCGCAACTGCAGTAAGGAGTAACGCTAGAAATGACTGTAGCTGAGCAGATATATATTATATGCCCATGCAGTACATTTTATGTTGAAAATTGCCTCCGTAATGCCAATTGATTTTTTTCGGTCAAATGATCGTTTATGAGATGATAAACTTTTTTTTTCGCTCTTTATGTACAATTATGGAAATTCTTACAGTAACGATACTCAGGTTGGCAAACATCAAGTTTAACTTAATTGAATGTTTCAGCATGAAATAAGTTGAATTGCACGGGATTTTCGATGGAAAGGCTGTCTATTTGATTATTTTTCGTTTGCGGTTTTTGATCTACACTATTGCGACTTACAAATGAAATGCGAACATTGTGATAAATAGCTATAGATTCATGTAACCATTTAAGATCCCCATTCGTAACAGTGTGGTGGCCGAGTGGTTAAGGCGTTGGACTTAAGTTCCAATGGACGTATGTCCGCGTGGGTTCGAACCCCACCCGCACTAGTCTTATTTTTATTACACCAAATTGACATCTTGTCTGAAAGTGAGGGAATTGTACGCAAGTGCAGCTCCTTATAGATATCGAATAAGCAATGAAATCAAAGTTCCGAAATATAGATCTACAGTTGCTGCTAGAACAGTAAGTAATGCTTTCAATTGTAACCGCATTATTTTTTTTTTTAATAGCGCAACTGCAGTAAGGAGTAACGCTAGAAATGACTGTAGCTGAGCAGATATATATTATATGCCCATGCAGTACATTTTATGTTGAAAATTGCCTCCGTAATGCCAATTGATTTTTTTCGGTCAAATGATCGTTTATGAGATGATAAACTTTTTTTTTCGCTCTTTATGTACAATTATGGAAATTCTTACAGTAACGATACTCAGGTTGGCAAACATCAAGTTTAACTTAATTGAATGTTTCAGCATGAAATAAGTTGAATTGCACGGGATTTCGATGGAAAGGCTGTCTATTTGATTATTTTTCGTTTGCGGTTTTTGATCTACACTATTGCGACTTACAAATGAAATGCGAACATTGTGATAAATAGCTATAGATTCATGTAACCATTTAAGATCCCCATTCGTAACAGTGTGGTGGCCGAGTGGTTAAGGCGTTGGACTTAAGTTCCAATGGACGTATGTCCGCGTGGGTTCGAACCCCACCCGCACTAGTCTTATTTTTATTACACCAAATTGACATCTTGTCTGAAAGTGAGGGAATTGTACGCAAGTGCAGCTCCTTATAGATATCGAATAAGCAATGAAATCAAAGTTCCGAAATATAGATCTACAGTTGCTGCTAGAACAGTAAGTAATGCTTTCAATTGTAACCGCATTATTTTTTTTTTTAATAGCGCAACTGCAGTAAGGAGTAACGCTAGAAATGACTGTAGCTGAGCAGATATATATTATATGCCCATGCAGTACATTTTATGTTGAAAATTGCCTCCGTAATGCCAATTGATTTTTTTCGGTCAAATGATCGTTTATGAGATGATAAACTTTTTTTTTCGCTCTTTATGTACAATTATGGAAATTCTTACAGTAACGATACTCAGGTTGGCAAACATCAAGTTTAACTTAATTGAATGTTTCAGCATGAAATAAGTTGAATTGCACGGGATTTTCGATGGAAAGGCTGTCTATTTGATTATTTTTCGTTTGCGGTTTTTGATCTACACTATTGCGACTTACAAATGAAATGCGAACATTGTGATAAATAGCTATAGATTCATGT
The DNA here is from genome assembly GCF_036588685.1 of Mytilus trossulus. Classification (NCBI taxonomy): domain Eukaryota; kingdom Metazoa; phylum Mollusca; class Bivalvia; order Mytilida; family Mytilidae; genus Mytilus; species Mytilus trossulus. Next base: position 81,749,590 of record NC_086378.1, on the reverse strand, counting down.
AACCATTTAAGATCCCCATTCGTAACAGTGTGGTGGCCGAGTGGTTAAGGCGTTGGACTTAAGTTCCAATGGACGTATGTCCGCGTGGGTTCGAACCCCACCCGCACTAGTCTTATTTTTATTACACCAAATTGACATCTTGTCTGAAAGTGAGGGAATTGTACGCAAGTGCAGCTCCTTATAGATATCGAATAAGCAATGAAATCAAAGTTCCGAAATATAGATCTACAGTTGCTGCTAGAACAGTAAGTAATGCTTTCAATTGTAACCGCATTATTTTTTTTTTTAATAGCGCAACTGCAGTAAGGAGTAACGCTAGAAATGACTGTAGCTGAGCAGATATATATTATATGCCCATGCAGTACATTTTATGTTGAAAATTGCCTCCGTAATGCCAATTGATTTTTTTCGGTCAAATGATCGTTTATGAGATGATAAACTTTTTTTTTCGCTCTTTATGTACAATTATGGAAATTCTTACAGTAACGATACTCAGGTTGGCAAACATCAAGTTTAACTTAATTGAATGTTTCAGCATGAAATAAGTTGAATTGCACGGGATTTTCGATGGAAAGGCTGTCTATTTGATTATTTTTCGTTTGCGGTTTTTGATCTACACTATTGCGACTTACAAATGAAATGCGAACATTGTGATAAATAGCTATAGATTCATGTAACCATTTAAGATCCCCATTCGTAACAGTGTGGTGGCCGAGTGGTTAAGGCGTTGGACTTAAGTTCCAATGGACGTATGTCCGCGTGGGTTCGAACCCCACCCGCACTAGTCTTATTTTTATTACACCAAATTGACATCTTGTCTGAAAGTGAGGGAATTGTACGCAAGTGCAGCTCCTTATAGATATCGAATAAGCAATGAAATCAAAGTTCCGAAATATAGATCTACAGTTGCTGCTAGAACAGTAAGTAATGCTTTCAATTGTAACCGCATTATTTTTTTTTTTAATAGCGCAACTGCAGTAAGGAGTAACGCTAGAAATGACTGTAGCTGAGCAGATATATATTATATGCCCATGCAGTACATTTTATGTTGAAAATTGCCTCCGTAATGCCAATTGATTTTTTTCGGTCAAATGATCGTTTATGAGATGATAAACTTTTTTTTTCGCTCTTTATGTACAATTATGGAAATTCTTACAGTAACGATACTCAGGTTGGCAAACATCAAGTTTAACTTAATTGAATGTTTCAGCATGAAATAAGTTGAATTGCACGGGATTTTCGATGGAAAGGCTGTCTATTTGATTATTTTTCGTTTGCGGTTTTTGATCTACACTATTGCGACTTACAAATGAAATGCGAACATTGTGATAAATAGCTATAGATTCATGTAACCATTTAAGATCCCCATTCGTAACAGTGTGGTGGCCGAGTGGTTAAGGCGTTGGACTTAAGTTCCAATGGACGTATGTCCGCGTGGGTTCGAACCCCACCCGCACTAGTCTTATTTTTATTACACCAAATTGACATCTTGTCTGAAAGTGAGGGAATTGTACGCAAGTGCAGCTCCTTATAGATATCGAATAAGCAATGAAATCAAAGTTCCGAAATATAGATCTACAGTTGCTGCTAGAACAGTAAGTAATGCTTTCAATTGTAACCGCATTATTTTTTTTTTTAATAGCGCAACTGCAGTAAGGAGTAACGCTAGAAATGACTGTAGCTGAGCAGATATATATTATATGCCCATGCAGTACATTTTATGTTGAAAATTGCCTCCGTAATGCCAATTGATTTTTTTCGGTCAAATGATCGTTTATGAGATGATAAACTTTTTTTTTCGCTCTTTATGTACAATTATGGAAATTCTTACAGTAACGATACTCAGGTTGGCAAACATCAAGTTTAACTTAATTGAATGTTTCAGCATGAAATAAGTTGAATTGCACGGGATTTTCGATGGAAAGGCTGTCTATTTGATTATTTTTCGTTTGCGGTTTTTGATCTACACTATTGCGACTTACAAATGAAATGCGAACATTGTGATAAATAGCTATAGATTCATGTAACCATTTAAGATCCCCATTCGTAACAGTGTGGTGGCCGAGTGGTTAAGGCGTTGGACTTAAGTTCCAATGGACGTATGTCCGCGTGGGTTCGAACCCCACCCGCACTAGTCTTATTTTTATTACACCAAATTGACATCTTGTCTGAAAGTGAGGGAATTGTACGCAAGTGCAGCTCCTTATAGATATCGAATAAGCAATGAAATCAAAGTTCCGAAATATAGATCTACAGTTGCTGCTAGAACAGTAAGTAATGCTTTCAATTGTAACCGCATTATTTTTTTTTTTAATAGCGCAACTGCAGTAAGGAGTAACGCTAGAAATGACTGTAGCTGAGCAGATATATATTATATGCCCATGCAGTACATTTTATGTTGAAAATTGCCTCCGTAATGCCAATTGATTTTTTTCGGTCAAATGATCGTTTATGAGATGATAAACTTTTTTTTTCGCTCTTTATGTACAATTATGGAAATTCTTACAGTAACGATACTCAGGTTGGCAAACATCAAGTTTAACTTAATTGAATGTTTCAGCATGAAATAAGTTGAATTGCACGGGATTTTCGATGGAAAGGCTGTCTATTTGATTATTTTTCGTTTGCGGTTTTTGATCTACACTATTGCGACTTACAAATGAAATGCGAACATTGTGATAAATAGCTATAGATTCATGTAACCATTTAAGATCCCCATTCGTAACAGTGTGGTGGCCGAGTGGTTAAGGCGTTGGACTTAAGTTCCAATGGACGTATGTCCGCGTGGGTTCGAACCCCACCCGCACTAGTCTTATTTTTATTACACCAAATTGACATCTTGTCTGAAAGTGAGGGAATTGTACGCAAGTGCAGCTCCTTATAGATATCGAATAAGCAATGAAATCAAAGTTCCGAAATATAGATCTACAGTTGCTGCTAGAACAGTAAGTAATGCTTTCAATTGTAACCGCATTATTTTTTTTTTTAATAGCGCAACTGCAGTAAGGAGTAACGCTAGAAATGACTGTAGCTGAGCAGATATATATTATATGCCCATGCAGTACATTTTATGTTGAAAATTGCCTCCGTAATGCCAATTGATTTTTTTCGGTCAAATGATCGTTTATGAGATGATAAACTTTTTTTTTCGCTCTTTATGTACAATTATGGAAATTCTTACAGTAACGATACTCAGGTTGGCAAACATCAAGTTTAACTTAATTGAATGTTTCAGCATGAAATAAGTTGAATTGCACGGGATTTTCGATGGAAAGGCTGTCTATTTGATTATTTTTCGTTTGCGGTTTTTGATCTACACTATTGCGACTTACAAATGAAATGCGAACATTGTGATAAATAGCTATAGATTCATGTAACCATTTAAGATCCCCATTCGTAACAGTGTGGTGGCCGAGTGGTTAAGGCGTTGGACTTAAGTTCCAATGGACGTATGTCCGCGTGGGTTCGAACCCCACCCGCACTAGTCTTATTTTTATTACACCAAATTGACATCTTGTCTGAAAGTGAGGGAATTGTACGCAAGTGCAGCTCCTTATAGATATCGAATAAGCAATGAAATCAAAGTTCCGAAATATAGATCTACAGTTGCTGCTAGAACAGTAAGTAATGCTTTCAATTGTAACCGCATTATTTTTTTTTTTAATAGCGCAACTGCAGTAAGGAGTAACGCTAGAAATGACTGTAGCTGAGCAGATATATATTATATGCCCATGCAGTACATTTTATGTTGAAAATTGCCTCCGTAATGCCAATTGATTTTTTTCGGTCAAATGATCGTTTATGAGATGATAAACTTTTTTTTTCGCTCTTTATGTACAATTATGGAAATTCTTACAGTAACGATACTCAGGTTGGCAAACATCAAGTTTAACTTAATTGAATGTTTCAGCATGAAATAAGTTGAATTGCACGGGATTTTCGATGGAAAGGCTGTCTATTTGATTATTTTTCGTTTGCGGTTTTTGATCTACACTATTGCGACTTACAAATGAAATGCGAACATTGTGATAAATAGCTATAGATTCATGTAACCATTTAAGATCCCCATTCGTAACAGTGTGGTGGCCGAGTGGTTAAGGCGTTGGACTTAAGTTCCAATGGACGTATGTCCGCGTGGGTTCGAACCCCACCCGCACTAGTCTTATTTTTATTACACCAAATTGACATCTTGTCTGAAAGTGAGGGAATTGTACGCAAGTGCAGCTCCTTATAGATATCGAATAAGCAATGAAATCAAAGTTCCGAAATATAGATCTACAGTTGCTGCTAGAACAGTAAGTAATGCTTTCAATTGTAACCGCATTATTTTTTTTTTTAATAGCGCAACTGCAGTAAGGAGTAACGCTAGAAATGACTGTAGCTGAGCAGATATATATTATATGCCCATGCAGTACATTTTATGTTGAAAATTGCCTCCGTAATGCCAATTGATTTTTTTCGGTCAAATGATCGTTTATGAGATGATAAACTTTTTTTTTCGCTCTTTATGTACAATTATGGAAATTCTTACAGTAACGATACTCAGGTTGGCAAACATCAAGTTTAACTTAATTGAATGTTTCAGCATGAAATAAGTTGAATTGCACGGGATTTTCGATGGAAAGGCTGTCTATTTGATTATTTTTCGTTTGCGGTTTTTGATCTACACTATTGCGACTTACAAATGAAATGCGAACATTGTGATAAATAGCTATAGATTCATGTAACCATTTAAGATCCCCATTCGTAACAGTGTGGTGGCCGAGTGGTTAAGGCGTTGGACTTAAGTTCCAATGGACGTATGTCCGCGTGGGTTCGAACCCCACCCGCACTAGTCTTATTTTTATTACACCAAATTGACATCTTGTCTGAAAGTGAGGGAATTGTACGCAAGTGCAGCTCCTTATAGATATCGAATAAGCAATGAAATCAAAGTTCCGAAATATAGATCTACAGTTGCTGCTAGAACAGTAAGTAATGCTTTCAATTGTAACCGCATTATTTTTTTTTTTAATAGCGCAACTGCAGTAAGGAGTAACGCTAGAAATGACTGTAGCTGAGCAGATATATATTATATGCCCATGCAGTACATTTTATGTTGAAAATTGCCTCCGTAATGCCAATTGATTTTTTTCGGTCAAATGATCGTTTATGAGATGATAAACTTTTTTTTTCGCTCTTTATGTACAATTATGGAAATTCTTACAGTAACGATACTCAGGTTGGCAAACATCAAGTTTAACTTAATTGAATGTTTCAGCATGAAATAAGTTGAATTGCACGGGATTTTCGATGGAAAGGCTGTCTATTTGATTATTTTTCGTTTGCGGTTTTTGATCTACACTATTGCGACTTACAAATGAAATGCGAACATTGTGATAAATAGCTATAGATTCATGTAACCATTTAAGATCCCCATTCGTAACAGTGTGGTGGCCGAGTGGTTAAGGCGTTGGACTTAAGTTCCAATGGACGTATGTCCGCGTGGGTTCGAACCCCACCCGCACTAGTCTTATTTTTATTACACCAAATTGACATCTTGTCTGAAAGTGAGGGAATTGTACGCAAGTGCAGCTCCTTATAGATATCGAATAAGCAATGAAATCAAAGTTCCGAAATATAGATCTACAGTTGCTGCTAGAACAGTAAGTAATGCTTTCAATTGTAACCGCATTATTTTTTTTTTTAATAGCGCAACTGCAGTAAGGAGTAACGCTAGAAATGACTGTAGCTGAGCAGATATATATTATATGCCCATGCAGTACATTTTATGTTGAAAATTGCCTCCGTAATGCCAATTGATTTTTTTCGGTCAAATGATCGTTTATGAGATGATAAACTTTTTTTTTCGCTCTTTATGTACAATTATGGAAATTCTTACAGTAACGATACTCAGGTTGGCAAACATCAAGTTTAACTTAATTGAATGTTTCAGCATGAAATAAGTTGAATTGCACGGGATTTTCGATGGAAAGGCTGTCTATTTGATTATTTTTCGTTTGCGGTTTTTGATCTACACTATTGCGACTTACAAATGAAATGCGAACATTGTGATAAATAGCTATAGATTCATGTAACCATTTAAGATCCCCATTCGTAACAGTGTGGTGGCCGAGTGGTTAAGGCGTTGGACTTAAGTTCCAATGGACGTATGTCCGCGTGGGTTCGAACCCCACCCGCACTAGTCTTATTTTTATTACACCAAATTGACATCTTGTCTGAAAGTGAGGGAATTGTACGCAAGTGCAGCTCCTTATAGATATCGAATAAGCAATGAAATCAAAGTTCCGAAATATAGATCTACAGTTGCTGCTAGAACAGTAAGTAATGCTTTCAATTGTAACCGCATTATTTTTTTTTTTAATAGCGCAACTGCAGTAAGGAGTAACGCTAGAAATGACTGTAGCTGAGCAGATATATATTATATGCCCATGCAGTACATTTTATGTTGAAAATTGCCTCCGTAATGCCAATTGATTTTTTTCGGTCAAATGATCGTTTATGAGATGATAAACTTTTTTTTTCGCTCTTTATGTACAATTATGGAAATTCTTACAGTAACGATACTCAGGTTGGCAAACATCAAGTTTAACTTAATTGAATGTTTCAGCATGAAATAAGTTGAATTGCACGGGATTTTCGATGGAAAGGCTGTCTATTTGATTATTTTTCGTTTGCGGTTTTTGATCTACACTATTGCGACTTACAAATGAAATGCGAACATTGTGATAAATAGCTATAGATTCATGTAACCATTTAAGATCCCCATTCGTAACAGTGTGGTGGCCGAGTGGTTAAGGCGTTGGACTTAAGTTCCAATGGACGTATGTCCGCGTGGGTTCGAACCCCACCCGCACTAGTCTTATTTTTATTACACCAAATTGACATCTTGTCTGAAAGTGAGGGAATTGTACGCAAGTGCAGCTCCTTATAGATATCGAATAAGCAATGAAATCAAAGTTCCGAAATATAGATCTACAGTTGCTGCTAGAACAGTAAGTAATGCTTTCAATTGTAACCGCATTATTTTTTTTTTTAATAGCGCAACTGCAGTAAGGAGTAACGCTAGAAATGACTGTAGCTGAGCAGATATATATTATATGCCCATGCAGTACATTTTATGTTGAAAATTGCCTCCGTAATGCCAATTGATTTTTTTCGGTCAAATGATCGTTTATGAGATGATAAACTTTTTTTTTCGCTCTTTATGTACAATTATGGAAATTCTTACAGTAACGATACTCAGGTTGGCAAACATCAAGTTTAACTTAATTGAATGTTTCAGCATGAAATAAGTTGAATTGCACGGGATTTTCGATGGAAAGGCTGTCTATTTGATTATTTTTCGTTTGCGGTTTTTGATCTACACTATTGCGACTTACAAATGAAATGCGAACATTGTGATAAATAGCTATAGATTCATGTAACCATTTAAGATCCCCATTCGTAACAGTGTGGTGGCCGAGTGGTTAAGGCGTTGGACTTAAGTTCCAATGGACGTATGTCCGCGTGGGTTCGAACCCCACCCGCACTAGTCTTATTTTTATTACACCAAATTGACATCTTGTCTGAAAGTGAGGGAATTGTACGCAAGTGCAGCTCCTTATAGATATCGAATAAGCAATGAAATCAAAGTTCCGAAATATAGATCTACAGTTGCTGCTAGAACAGTAAGTAATGCTTTCAATTGTAACCGCATTATTTTTTTTTTTAATAGCGCAACTGCAGTAAGGAGTAACGCTAGAAATGACTGTAGCTGAGCAGATATATATTATATGCCCATGCAGTACATTTTATGTTGAAAATTGCCTCCGTAATGCCAATTGATTTTTTTCGGTCAAATGATCGTTTATGAGATGATAAACTTTTTTTTTCGCTCTTTATGTACAATTATGGAAATTCTTACAGTAACGATACTCAGGTTGGCAAACATCAAGTTTAACTTAATTGAATGTTTCAGCATGAAATAAGTTGAATTGCACGGGATTTTCGATGGAAAGGCTGTCTATTTGATTATTTTTCGTTTGCGGTTTTTGATCTACACTATTGCGACTTACAAATGAAATGCGAACATTGTGATAAATAGCTATAGATTCATGTAACCATTTAAGATCCCCATTCGTAACAGTGTGGTGGCCGAGTGGTTAAGGCGTTGGACTTAAGTTCCAATGGACGTATGTCCGCGTGGGTTCGAACCCCACCCGCACTAGTCTTATTTTTATTACACCAAATTGACATCTTGTCTGAAAGTGAGGGAATTGTACGCAAGTGCAGCTCCTTATAGATATCGAATAAGCAATGAAATCAAAGTTCCGAAATATAGATCTACAGTTGCTGCTAGAACAGTAAGTAATGCTTTCAATTGTAACCGCATTATTTTTTTTTTTAATAGCGCAACTGCAGTAAGGAGTAACGCTAGAAATGACTGTAGCTGAGCAGATATATATTATATGCCCATGCAGTACATTTTATGTTGAAAATTGCCTCCGTAATGCCAATTGATTTTTTTCGGTCAAATGATCGTTTATGAGATGATAAACTTTTTTTTTCGCTCTTTATGTACAATTATGGAAATTCTTACAGTAACGATACTCAGGTTGGCAAACATCAAGTTTAACTTAATTGAATGTTTCAGCATGAAATAAGTTGAATTGCACGGGATTTTCGATGGAAAGGCTGTCTATTTGATTATTTTTCGTTTGCGGTTTTTGATCTACACTATTGCGACTTACAAATGAAATGCGAACATTGTGATAAATAGCTATAGATTCATGTAACCATTTAAGATCCCCATTCGTAACAGTGTGGTGGCCGAGTGGTTAAGGCGTTGGACTTAAGTTCCAATGGACGTATGTCCGCGTGGGTTCGAACCCCACCCGCACTAGTCTTATTTTTATTACACCAAATTGACATCTTGTCTGAAAGTGAGGGAATTGTACGCAAGTGCAGCTCCTTATAGATATCGAATAAGCAATGAAATCAAAGTTCCGAAATATAGATCTACAGTTGCTGCTAGAACAGTAAGTAATGCTTTCAATTGTAACCGCATTATTTTTTTTTTTAATAGCGCAACTGCAGTAAGGAGTAACGCTAGAAATGACTGTAGCTGAGCAGATATATATTATATGCCCATGCAGTACATTTTATGTTGAAAATTGCCTCCGTAATGCCAATTGATTTTTTTCGGTCAAATGATCGTTTATGAGATGATAAACTTTTTTTTTCGCTCTTTATGTACAATTATGGAAATTCTTACAGTAACGATACTCAGGTTGGCAAACATCAAGTTTAACTTAATTGAATGTTTCAGCATGAAATAAGTTGAATTGCACGGGATTTTCGATGGAAAGGCTGTCTATTTGATTATTTTTCGTTTGCGGTTTTTGATCTACACTATTGCGACTTACAAATGAAATGCGAACATTGTGATAAATAGCTATAGATTCATGTAACCATTTAAGATCCCCATTCGTAACAGTGTGGTGGCCGAGTGGTTAAGGCGTTGGACTTAAGTTCCAATGGACGTATGTCCGCGTGGGTTCGAACCCCACCCGCACTAGTCTTATTTTTATTACACCAAATTGACATCTTGTCTGAAAGTGAGGGAATTGTACGCAAGTGCAGCTCCTTATAGATATCGAATAAGCAATGAAATCAAAGTTCCGAAATATAGATCTACAGTTGCTGCTAGAACAGTAAGTAATGCTTTCAATTGTAACCGCATTATTTTTTTTTTTAATAGCGCAACTGCAGTAAGGAGTAACGCTAGAAATGACTGTAGCTGAGCAGATATATATTATATGCCCATGCAGTACATTTTATGTTGAAAATTGCCTCCGTAATGCCAATTGATTTTTTTCGGTCAAATGATCGTTTATGAGATGATAAACTTTTTTTTTCGCTCTTTATGTACAATTATGGAAATTCTTACAGTAACGATACTCAGGTTGGCAAACATCAAGTTTAACTTAATTGAATGTTTCAGCATGAAATAAGTTGAATTGCACGGGATTTTCGATGGAAAGGCTGTCTATTTGATTATTTTTCGTTTGCGGTTTTTGATCTACACTATTGCGACTTACAAATGAAATGCGAACATTGTGATAAATAGCTATAGATTCATGTAACCATTTAAGATCCCCATTCGTAACAGTGTGGTGGCCGAGTGGTTAAGGCGTTGGACTTAAGTTCCAATGGACGTATGTCCGCGTGGGTTCGAACCCCACCCGCACTAGTCTTATTTTTATTACACCAAATTGACATCTTGTCTGAAAGTGAGGGAATTGTACGCAAGTGCAGCTCCTTATAGATATCGAATAAGCAATGAAATCAAAGTTCCGAAATATAGATCTACAGTTGCTGCTAGAACAGTAAGTAATGCTTTCAATTGTAACCGCATTATTTTTTTTTTTAATAGCGCAACTGCAGTAAGGAGTAACGCTAGAAATGACTGTAGCTGAGCAGATATATATTATATGCCCATGCAGTACATTTTATGTTGAAAATTGCCTCCGTAATGCCAATTGATTTTTTTCGGTCAAATGATCGTTTATGAGATGATAAACTTTTTTTTTCGCTCTTTATGTACAATTATGGAAATTCTTACAGTAACGATACTCAGGTTGGCAAACATCAAGTTTAACTTAATTGAATGTTTCAGCATGAAATAAGTTGAATTGCACGGGATTTTCGATGGAAAGGCTGTCTATTTGATTATTTTTCGTTTGCGGTTTTTGATCTACACTATTGCGACTTACAAATGAAATGCGAACATTGTGATAAATAGCTATAGATTCATGTAACCATTTAAGATCCCCATTCGTAACAGTGTGGTGGCCGAGTGGTTAAGGCGTTGGACTTAAGTTCCAATGGACGTATGTCCGCGTGGGTTCGAACCCCACCCGCACTAGTCTTATTTTTATTACACCAAATTGACATCTTGTCTGAAAGTGAGGGAATTGTACGCAAGTGCAGCTCCTTATAGATATCGAATAAGCAATGAAATCAAAGTTCCGAAATATAGATCTACAGTTGCTGCTAGAACAGTAAGTAATGCTTTCAATTGTAACCGCATTATTTTTTTTTTTAATAGCGCAACTGCAGTAAGGAGTAACGCTAGAAATGACTGTAGCTGAGCAGATATATATTATATGCCCATGCAGTACATTTTATGTTGAAAATTGCCTCCGTAATGCCAATTGATTTTTTTCGGTCAAATGATCGTTTATGAGATGATAAACTTTTTTTTTCGCTCTTTATGTACAATTATGGAAATTCTTACAGTAACGATACTCAGGTTGGCAAACATCAAGTTTAACTTAATTGAATGTTTCAGCATGAAATAAGTTGAATTGCACGGGATTTTCGATGGAAAGGCTGTCTATTTGATTATTTTTCGTTTGCGGTTTTTGATCTACACTATTGCGACTTACAAATGAAATGCGAACATTGTGATAAATAGCTATAGATTCATGTAACCATTTAAGATCCCCATTCGTAACAGTGTGGTGGCCGAGTGGTTAAGGCGTTGGACTTAAGTTCCAATGGACGTATGTCCGCGTGGGTTCGAACCCCACCCGCACTAGTCTTATTTTTATTACACCAAATTGACATCTTGTCTGAAAGTGAGGGAATTGTACGCAAGTGCAGCTCCTTATAGATATCGAATAAGCAATGAAATCAAAGTTCCGAAATATAGATCTACAGTTGCTGCTAGAACAGTAAGTAATGCTTTCAATTGTAACCGCATTATTTTTTTTTTTAATAGCGCAACTGCAGTAAGGAGTAACGCTAGAAATGACTGTAGCTGAGCAGATATATATTATATGCCCATGCAGTACATTTTATGTTGAAAATTGCCTCCGTAATGCCAATTGATTTTTTTCGGTCAAATGATCGTTTATGAGATGATAAACTTTTTTTTTCGCTCTTTCTGTACAATTATGGAAATTCTTACAGTAACGATACTCAGGTTGGCAAACATCAAGTTTAACTTAATTGAATGTTTCAGCATGAAATAAGTTGAATTGCACGGGATTTTCGATGGAAAGGCTGTCTATTTGATTATTTTTCGTTTGCGGTTTTTGATCTACACTATTGCGACTTACAAATGAAATGCGAACATTGTGATAAATAGCTATAGATTCATGTAACCATTTAAGATCCCCATTCGTAACAGTGTGGTGGCCGAGTGGTTAAGGCGTTGGACTTAAGTTCCAATGGACGTATGTCCGCGTGGGTTCGAACCCCACCCGCACTAGTCTTATTTTTATTACACCAAATTGACATCTTGTCTGAAAGTGAGGGAATTGTACGCAAGTGCAGCTCCTTATAGATATCGAATAAGCAATGAAATCAAAGTTCCGAAATATAGATCTACAGTTGCTGCTAGAACAGTAAGTAATGCTTTCAATTGTAACCGCATTATTTTTTTTTTTAATAGCGCAACTGCAGTAAGGAGTAACGCTAGAAATGACTGTAGCTGAGCAGATATATATTATATGCCCATGCAGTACATTTTATGTTGAAAATTGCCTCCGTAATGCCAATTGATTTTTTTCGGTCAAATGATCGTTTATGAGATGATAAACTTTTTTTTTCGCTCTTTATGTACAATTATGGAAATTCTTACAGTAACGATACTCAGGTTGGCAAACATCAAGTTTAACTTAATTGAATGTTTCAGCATGAAATAAGTTGAATTGCACGGGATTTTCGATGGAAAGGCTGTCTATTTGATTATTTTTCGTTTGCGGTTTTTGATCTACACTATTGCGACTTACAAATGAAATGCGAACATTGTGATAAATAGCTATAGATTCATGTAACCATTTAAGATCCCCATTCGTAACAGTGTGGTGGCCGAGTGGTTAAGGCGTTGGACTTAAGTTCCAATGGACGTATGTCCGCGTGGGTTCGAACCCCACCCGCACTAGTCTTATTTTTATTACACCAAATTGACATCTTGTCTGAAAGTGAGGGAATTGTACGCAAGTGCAGCTCCTTATAGATATCGAATAAGCAATGAAATCAAAGTTCCGAAATATAGATCTACAGTTGCTGCTAGAACAGTAAGTAATGCTTTCAATTGTAACCGCATTATTTTTTTTTTTAATAGCGCAACTGCAGTAAGGAGTAACGCTAGAAATGACTGTAGCTGAGCAGATATATATTATATGCCCATGCAGTACATTTTATGTTGAAAATTGCCTCCGTAATGCCAATTGATTTTTTTCGGTCAAATGATCGTTTATGAGATGATAAACTTTTTTTTTCGCTCTTTATGTACAATTATGGAAATTCTTACAGTAACGATACTCAGGTTGGCAAACATCAAGTTTAACTTAATTGAATGTTTCAGCATGAAATAAGTTGAATTGCACGGGATTTTCGATGGAAAGGCTGTCTATTTGATTATTTTTCGTTTGCGGTTTTTGATCTACACTATTGCGACTTACAAATGAAATGCGAACATTGTGATAAATAGCTATAGATTCATGTAACCATTTAAGATCCCCATTCGTAACAGTGTGGTGGCCGAGTGGTTAAGGCGTTGGACTTAAGTTCCAATGGACGTATGTCCGCGTGGGTTCGAACCCCACCCGCACTAGTCTTATTTTTATTACACCAAATTGACATCTTGTCTGAAAGTGAGGGAATTGTACGCAAGTGCAGCTCCTTATAGATATCGAATAAGCAATGAAATCAAAGTTCCGAAATATAGATCTACAGTTGCTGCTAGAACAGTAAGTAATGCTTTCAATTGTAACCGCATTATTTTTTTTTTTAATAGCGCAACTGCAGTAAGGAGTAACGCTAGAAATGACTGTAGCTGAGCAGATATATATTATATGCCCATGCAGTACATTTTATGTTGAAAATTGCCTCCGTAATGCCAATTGATTTTTTTCGGTCAAATGATCGTTTATGAGATGATAAACTTTTTTTTTCGCTCTTTATGTACAATTATGGAAATTCTTACAGTAACGATACTCAGGTTGGCAAACATCAAGTTTAACTTAATTGAATGTTTCAGCATGAAATAAGTTGAATTGCACGGGATTTTCGATGGAAAGGCTGTCTATTTGATTATTTTTCGTTTGCGGTTTTTGATCTACACTATTGCGACTTACAAATGAAATGCGAACATTGTGATAAATAGCTATAGATTCATGTAACCATTTAAGATCCCCATTCGTAACAGTGTGGTGGCCGAGTGGTTAAGGCGTTGGACTTAAGTTCCAATGGACGTATGTCCGCGTGGGTTCGAACCCCACCCGCACTAGTCTTATTTTTATTACACCAAATTGACATCTTGTCTGAAAGTGAGGGAATTGTACGCAAGTGCAGCTCCTTATAGATATCGAATAAGCAATGAAATCAAAGTTCCGAAATATAGATCTACAGTTGCTGCTAGAACAGTAAGTAATGCTTTCAATTGTAACCGCATTATTTTTTTTTTTAATAGCGCAACTGCAGTAAGGAGTAACGCTAGAAATGACTGTAGCTGAGCAGATATATATTATATGCCCATGCAGTACATTTTATGTTGAAAATTGCCTCCGTAATGCCAATTGATTTTTTTCGGTCAATTGATCGTTTATGAGATGATAAACTTTTTTTTTCGCTCTTTATGTACAATTATGGAAATTCTTACAGTAACGATACTCAGGTTGGCAAACATCAAGTTTAACTTAATTGAATGTTTCAGCATGAAATAAGTTGAATTGCACGGGATTTTCGATGGAAAGGCTGTCTATTTGATTATTTTTCGTTTGCGGTTTTTGATCTACACTATTGCGACTTACAAATGAAATGCGAACATTGTGATAAATAGCTATAGATTCATGTAACCATTTAAGATCCCCATTCGTAACAGTGTGGTGGCCGAGTGGTTAAGGCGTTGGACTTAAGTTCCAATGGACGTATGTCCGCGTGGGTTCGAACCCCACCCGCACTAGTCTTATTTTTATTACACCAAATTGACATCTTGTCTGAAAGTGAGGGAATTGTACGCAAGTGCAGCTCCTTATAGATATCGAATAAGCAATGAAATCAAAGTTCCGAAATATAGATCTACAGTTGCTGCTAGAACAGTAAGTAATGCTTTCAATTGTAACCGCATTATTTTTTTTTTTAATAGCGCAACTGCAGTAAGGAGTAACGCTAGAAATGACTGTAGCTGAGCAGATATATATTATATGCCCATGCAGTACATTTTATGTTGAAAATTGCCTCCGTAATGCCAATTGATTTTTTTCGGTCAAATGATCGTTTATGAGATGATAAACTTTTTTTTTCGCTCTTTATGTACAATTATGGAAATTCTTACAGTAACGATACTCAGGTTGGCAAACATCAAGTTTAACTTAATTGAATGTTTCAGCATGAAATAAGTTGAATTGCACGGGATTTTCGATGGAAAGGCTGTCTATTTGATTATTTTTCGTTTGCGGTTTTTGATCTACACTATTGCGACTTACAAATGAAATGCGAACATTGTGATAAATAGCTATAGATTCATGTAACCATTTAAGATCCCCATTCGTAACAGTGTGGTGGCCGAGTGGTTAAGGCGTTGGACTTAAGTTCCAATGGACGTATGTCCGCGTGGGTTCGAACCCCACCCGCACTAGTCTTATTTTTATTACACCAAATTGACATCTTGTCTGAAAGTGAGGGAATTGTACGCAAGTGCAGCTCCTTATAGATATCGAATAAGCAATGAAATCAAAGTTCCGAAATATAGATCTACAGTTGCTGCTAGAACAGTAAGTAATGCTTTCAATTGTAACCGCATTATTTTTTTTTTTAATAGCGCAACTGCAGTAAGGAGTAACGCTAGAAATGACTGTAGCTGAGCAGATATATATTATATGCCCATGCAGTACATTTTATGTTGAAAATTGCCTCCGTAATGCCAATTGATTTTTTTCGGTCAAATGATCGTTTATGAGATGATAAACTTTTTTTTTCGCTCTTTATGTACAATTATGGAAATTCTTACAGTAACGATACTCAGGTTGGCAAACATCAAGTTTAACTTAATTGAATGTTTCAGCATGAAATAAGTTGAATTGCACGGGATTTTCGATGGAAAGGCTGTCTATTTGATTATTTTTCGTTTGCGGTTTTTGATCTACACTATTGCGACTTACAAATGAAATGCGAACATTGTGATAAATAGCTATAGATTCATGTAACCATTTAAGATCCCCATTCGTAACAGTGTGGTGGCCGAGTGGTTAAGGCGTTGGACTTAAGTTCCAATGGACGTATGTCCGCGTGGGTTCGAACCCCACCCGCACTAGTCTTATTTTTATTACACCAAATTGACATCTTGTCTGAAAGTGAGGGAATTGTACGCAAGTGCAGCTCCTTATAGATATCGAATAAGCAATGAAATCAAAGTTCCGAAATATAGATCTACAGTTGCTGCTAGAACAGTAAGTAATGCTTTCAATTGTAACCGCATTATTTTTTTTTTTAATAGCGCAACTGCAGTAAGGAGTAACGCTAGAAATGACTGTAGCTGAGCAGATATATATTATATGCCCATGCAGTACATTTTATGTTGAAAATTGCCTCCGTAATGCCAATTGATTTTTTTCGGTCAAATGATCGTTTATGAGATGATAAACTTTTTTTTTCGCTCTTTATGTACAATTATGGAAATTCTTACAGTAACGATACTCAGGTTGGCAAACATCAAGTTTAACTTAATTGAATGTTTCAGCATGAAATAAGTTGAATTGCACGGGATTTTCGATGGAAAGGCTGTCTATTTGATTATTTTTCGTTTGCGGTTTTTGATCTACACTATTGCGACTTACAAATGAAATGCGAACATTGTGATAAATAGCTATAGATTCATGTAACCATTTAAGATCCCCATTCGTAACAGTGTGGTGGCCGAGTGGTTAAGGCGTTGGACTTAAGTTCCAATGGACGTATGTCCGCGTGGGTTCGAACCCCACCCGCACTAGTCTTATTTTTATTACACCAAATTGACATCTTGTCTGAAAGTGAGGGAATTGTACGCAAGTGCAGCTCCTTATAGATATCGAATAAGCAATGAAATCAAAGTTCCGAAATATAGATCTACAGTTGCTGCTAGAACAGTAAGTAATGCTTTCAATTGTAACCGCATTATTTTTTTTTTTAATAGCGCAACTGCAGTAAGGAGTAACGCTAGAAATGACTGTAGCTGAGCAGATATATATTATATGCCCATGCAGTACATTTTATGTTGAAAATTGCCTCCGTAATGCCAATTGATTTTTTTCGGTCAAATGATCGTTTATGAGATGATAAACTTTTTTTTTCGCTCTTTATGTACAATTATGGAAATTCTTACAGTAACGATACTCAGGTTGGCAAACATCAAGTTTAACTTAATTGAATGTTTCAGCATGAAATAAGTTGAATTGCACGGGATTTTCGATGGAAAGGCTGTCTATTTGATTATTTTTCGTTTGCGGTTTTTGATCTACACTATTGCGACTTACAAATGAAATGCGAACATTGTGATAAATAGCTATAGATTCATGTAACCATTTAAGATCCCCATTCGTAACAGTGTGGTGGCCGAGTGGTTAAGGCGTTGGACTTAAGTTCCAATGGACGTATGTCCGCGTGGGTTCGAACCCCACCCGCACTAGTCTTATTTTTATTACACCAAATTGACATCTTGTCTGAAAGTGAGGGAATTGTACGCAAGTGCAGCTCCTTATAGATATCGAATAAGCAATGAAATCAAAGTTCCGAAATATAGATCTACAGTTGCTGCTAGAACAGTAAGTAATGCTTTCAATTGTAACCGCATTATTTTTTTTTTTAATAGCGCAACTGCAGTAAGGAGTAACGCTAGAAATGACTGTAGCTGAGCAGATATATATTATATGCCCATGCAGTACATTTTATGTTGAAAATTGCCTCCGTAATGCCAATTGATTTTTTTCGGTCAAATGATCGTTTATGAGATGATAAACTTTTTTTTTCGCTCTTTATGTACAATTATGGAAATTCTTACAGTAACGATACTCAGGTTGGCAAACATCAAGTTTAACTTAATTGAATGTTTCAGCATGAAATAAGTTGAATTGCACGGGATTTTCGATGGAAAGGCTGTCTATTTGATTATTTTTCGTTTGCGGTTTTTGATCTACACTATTGCGACTTACAAATGAAATGCGAACATTGTGATAAATAGCTATAGATTCATGTAACCATTTAAGATCCCCATTCGTAACAGTGTGGTGGCCGAGTGGTTAAGGCGTTGGACTTAAGTTCCAATGGACGTATGTCCGCGTGGGTTCGAACCCCACCCGCACTAGTCTTATTTTTATTACACCAAATTGACATCTTGTCTGAAAGTGAGGGAATTGTACGCAAGTGCAGCTCCTTATAGATATCGAATAAGCAATGAAATCAAAGTTCCGAAATATAGATCTACAGTTGCTGCTAGAACAGTAAGTAATGCTTTCAATTGTAACCGCATTATTTTTTTTTTTAATAGCGCAACTGCAGTAAGGAGTAACGCTAGAAATGACTGTAGCTGAGCAGATATATATTATATGCCCATGCAGTACATTTTATGTTGAAAATTGCCTCCGTAATGCCAATTGATTTTTTTCGGTCAAATGATCGTTTATGAGATGATAAACTTTTTTTTTCGCTCTTTATGTACAATTATGGAAATTCTTACAGTAACGATACTCAGGTTGGCAAACATCAAGTTTAACTTAATTGAATGTTTCAGCATGAAATAAGTTGAATTGCACGGGATTTTCGATGGAAAGGCTGTCTATTTGATTATTTTTCGTTTGCGGTTTTTGATCTACACTATTGCGACTTACAAATGAAATGCGAACATTGTGATAAATAGCTATAGATTCATGTAACCATTTAAGATCCCCATTCGTAACAGTGTGGTGGCCGAGTGGTTAAGGCGTTGGACTTAAGTTCCAATGGACGTATGTCCGCGTGGGTTCGAACCCCACCCGCACTAGTCTTATTTTTATTACACCAAATTGACATCTTGTCTGAAAGTGAGGGAATTGTACGCAAGTGCAGCTCCTTATAGATATCGAATAAGCAATGAAATCAAAGTTCCGAAATATAGATCTACAGTTGCTGCTAGAACAGTAAGTAATGCTTTCAATTGTAACCGCATTATTTTTTTTTTTAATAGCGCAACTGCAGTAAGGAGTAACGCTAGAAATGACTGTAGCTGAGCAGATATATATTATATGCCCATGCAGTACATTTTATGTTGAAAATTGCCTCCGTAATGCCAATTGATTTTTTTCGGTCAAATGATCGTTTATGAGATGATAAACTTTTTTTTTCGCTCTTTATGTACAATTATGGAAATTCTTACAGTAACGATACTCAGGTTGGCAAACATCAAGTTTAACTTAATTGAATGTTTCAGCATGAAATAAGTTGAATTGCACGGGATTTTCGATGGAAAGGCTGTCTATTTGATTATTTTTCGTTTGCGGTTTTTGATCTACACTATTGCGACTTACAAATGAAATGCGAACATTGTGATAAATAGCTATAGATTCATGTAACCATTTAAGATCCCCATTCGTAACAGTGTGGTGGCCGAGTGGTTAAGGCGTTGGACTTAAGTTCCAATGGACGTATGTCCGCGTGGGTTCGAACCCCACCCGCACTAGTCTTATTTTTATTACACCAAATTGACATCTTGTCTGAAAGTGAGGGAATTGTACGCAAGTGCAGCTCCTTATAGATATCGAATAAGCAATGAAATCAAAGTTCCGAAATATAGATCTACAGTTGCTGCTAGAACAGTAAGTAATGCTTTCAATTGTAACCGCATTATTTTTTTTTTTAATAGCGCAACTGCAGTAAGGAGTAACGCTAGAAATGACTGTAGCTGAGCAGATATATATTATATGCCCATGCAGTACATTTTATGTTGAAAATTGCCTCCGTAATGCCAATTGATTTTTTTCGGTCAAATGATCGTTTATGAGATGATAAACTTTTTTTTTCGCTCTTTATGTACAATTATGGAAATTCTTACAGTAACGATACTCAGGTTGGCAAACATCAAGTTTAACTTAATTGAATGTTTCAGCATGAAATAAGTTGAATTGCACGGGATTTTCGATGGAAAGGCTGTCTATTTGATTATTTTTCGTTTGCGGTTTTTGATCTACACTATTGCGACTTACAAATGAAATGCGAACATTGTGATAAATAGCTATAGATTCATGTAACCATTTAAGATCCCCATTCGTAACAGTGTGGTGGCCGAGTGGTTAAGGCGTTGGACTTAAGTTCCAATGGACGTATGTCCGCGTGGGTTCGAACCCCACCCGCACTAGTCTTATTTTTATTACACCAAATTGACATCTTGTCTGAAAGTGAGGGAATTGTACGCAAGTGCAGCTCCTTATAGATATCGAATAAGCAATGAAATCAAAGTTCCGAAATATAGATCTACAGTTGCTGCTAGAACAGTAAGTAATGCTTTCAATTGTAACCGCATTATTTTTTTTTTTAATAGCGCAACTGCAGTAAGGAGTAACGCTAGAAATGACTGTAGCTGAGCAGATATATATTATATGCCCATGCAGTACATTTTATGTTGAAAATTGCCTCCGTAATGCCAATTGATTTTTTTCGGTCAAATGATCGTTTATGAGATGATAAACTTTTTTTTTCGCTCTTTATGTACAATTATGGAAATTCTTACAGTAACGATACTCAGGTTGGCAAACATCAAGTTTAACTTAATTGAATGTTTCAGCATGAAATAAGTTGAATTGCACGGGATTTTCGATGGAAAGGCTGTCTATTTGATTATTTTTCGTTTGCGGTTTTTGATCTACACTATTGCGACTTACAAATGAAATGCGAACATTGTGATAAATAGCTATAGATTCATGTAACCATTTAAGATCCCCATTCGTAACAGTGTGGTGGCCGAGTGGTTAAGGCGTTGGACTTAAGTTCCAATGGACGTATGTCCGCGTGGGTTCGAACCCCACCCGCACTAGTCTTATTTTTATTACACCAAATTGACATCTTGTCTGAAAGTGAGGGAATTGTACGCAAGTGCAGCTCCTTATAGATATCGAATAAGCAATGAAATCAAAGTTCCGAAATATAGATCTACAGTTGCTGCTAGAACAGTAAGTAATGCTTTCAATTGTAACCGCATTATTTTTTTTTTTAATAGCGCAACTGCAGTAAGGAGTAACGCTAGAAATGACTGTAGCTGAGCAGATATATATTATATGCCCATGCAGTACATTTTATGTTGAAAATTGCCTCCGTAATGCCAATTGATTTTTTTCGGTCAAATGATCGTTTATGAGATGATAAACTTTTTTTTCGCTCTTTATGTACAATTATGGAAATTCTTACAGTAACGATACTCAGGTTGGCAAACATCAAGTTTAACTTAATTGAATGTTTCAGCATGAAATAAGTTGAATTGCACGGGATTTTCGATGGAAAGGCTGTCTATTTGATTATTTTTCGTTTGCGGTTTTTGATCTACACTATTGCGACTTACAAATGAAATGCGAACATTGTGATAAATAGCTATAGATTCATGTAACCATTTAAGATCCCCATTCGTAACAGTGTGGTGGCCGAGTGGTTAAGGCGTTGGACTTAAGTTCCAATGGACGTATGTCCGCGTGGGTTCGAACCCCACCCGCACTAGTCTTATTTTTATTACACCAAA
>NC_086378.1:81544057-81727760 GCF_036588685.1 Mytilus trossulus | reverse complement strand
AGTACATGGTACCCAACACCTTCACTAAAATTAGTTTGGCTCATTTAATTTTCATAAAATTATGACAAAGTATTTACTTTGACCATTTGACAAAAGTATAAAAAATTCAGAAACTTTGAGCCAACCATTTTTTCAGAAAAATTACACTGGTTATATAGCATTTTGACGAAAACTAATTTTGATCATTGAGAAGCTTAATATATCATATGTTGGTTCGTGGCCTAGTAGTTAGGACCGAAGGCTACAGTGCTGAAGGTCCCAGGTTCGATCCTGACTCGGGGCGCTGGAAATTCAATACCATTAGTAGGGTGATTTTGACCCTCCCACACACATCTCTGGGACCTAGACCGGAGATTAAACTAGAATAGGTACTTTGGGGGCCTCGGTTGGTCAAAGTTGTCCCCGACTTTGACGTGGAGACCAATCTATAGATATCCCCTCGGTTTGTCTGTTCCCGCCGAGAAGCCCGGTGGTTTTCTTCGAGTTCTACGGTTTCCTACACCATAATAACTGACTTTCTTGTGTCTCCTAACAATCCCGCTGTGTTGGGTTGGGGATTGTCCTGTGGTGGGTTGTATATAAGTGACCGACACATCTCCATTAATCCTGATAGGGATTACATTGTACCCTCGGAGCAATCGGGTGCTCCGTTCACGGAGGGATCTTCGTACATACATTTACATACATACATACAATGGCCAAAGACCTCGGTTTCACTGTACGCAGCTGCAATAACGCTAGATTTTCACTCGCAGACAAAAGGTGTACATGAAAAGGATCTTGCACAACTAAGACTTGCAAATGCAAAAAAGCCTTGTGGAAGTAAATGTCACCCAAGCCTAGTAAGAATGTAACTAGCGATAAAAACTAACTATGACATCAATATTTAATTTTTACGTAGTTTTTGAATTATAAAAATTAACAATTAAATGTAACCATCATTGTTTTTTTAGATAAAATTTTTGTATTATTGAAACGTTTATAATGTAATTTGAAAAAAAATACCTATATGGTCCAAATACTCCGGCCCGTTAATAACCAAACGAGTATTTTACTCATATGGTCGGACTATATGAATATACGCATATGGTCATGACCATACACGTATGGTCCTAAACTCCTAATACATTGTACTAAATTAAATATGATCCGGAACATTACCAAATGAGTATAAATCTCATATGGTCCAACCCGGTACGCGTATGTCGGACTATAATAGCATTTGCATATATCATGAATATAGCTATGAACATACGTATGGTTCAAGTACTCAGTAATATGGTCCGGAAAATATTTTTTCATTATCTTCCATATATCCTGCGAAGCCCGAATCCCTGGCCCGAATACCCATCTAATTATACTTGAGTGTCAAGTTTTCATAAGTGGGAGCCCACTGACTGCCTAAGAGGGGGCCGGCTCCAGTCATGCTTCAATGATTCCCTATATAATCAACCATTTTTTTTCCCAGAAAAAGGGGGGGGGGGGGCGGGCCCCCTGAAAACCCTCTAAATCCGCCTCTGCTGGCATTTATAATTTCAGTTTCTTGTGTATAATTTGATGTTTAGTATGACGTCAGTTATCACTGAACTATTATATTTGTTTAGAGGCCAGCTGAAGGACGCCTCCGATTGCGGGAAATTCCCGCTGCATTGAAGACCTATTTGAGACCTTCTACTGTTGTCTGTAAGTGTTCTATGGTCTGGTTGTTGTCTCTTTGACACATTCCCCATTTCCATTCTCAATTTTATGTATGCTATATTGATGACGCACTGTTGACCTTTAACTTTCATTTTTGTGTCATGGTGTTGCTTTCTTAATGATTTTACCCAAATTTTGTAATGCTCTTATTATTTTGTATTAAAACGAAACATGATAGAAGAATGGTATGAGGGATATAGGGTGTTCAAAAATGGTGATATCGGATAAGATGTGGAACTTGAAAAATGGTGATATTGCAGTATATAGTGTGTAAAAAAGTAGGATCTAAGTAACAGAAGGGAACAAATGAGACAGGAGAAAAGTATAGAAAAAGGTGGGATTTGAGAACTTACACTCTTTGTGAAATTGTGCTAAAAACTCTGGTTTGGTATTAAAATAAGAAATATCATACCATAAGGAACATGTGTACTAAGTTTCAAGTTGATTGGACTTAACTTCATCAAAATCTACCTTAATCAAAAACTTTAACCTGAAGTGGGACAGGACAACGAACGGACGCACAGACCAGAGAACATAACGCCCTTCTACTATCGTAGGTTAAAATTAACATAAATCAGGAAATATATGTTTGAAGATAGGCAAAAAGTATCTTGTTGATATTCCAAGTGTCATGAACGATTCTGTGCTTTTTTTTTGCATTATTTATCAGGTTTACCAAAAGAAATGCAAAACCCCCACAAAACATTGGTGTTAAAATGAACAAACATTTGATTATGACACTCACTCGTCTTTTTATTTAGCAGTAGGTCAACTTTATTAAACAAGAGGCTCACAGGACACAGACAGGAGGCTCAAAAGACACAGACAGGAGGCTCACAAGACACAGACAGACAGACAGTTTGGGCATGTTGACTCAAATGTAGATTCTATTGATTTTTTTTTTGGCTTTAAAATTGTGCCTCCAGACAGACCTAAATGCTAGTGTGACAATTTGGGCATGTTGACTCATATGTAGATTCTATTGATTGATTTTTTTTTTGGCTTTTAAAATGTGCCTCCATATTCCTTTTAACAAAAATGCAAAATATGGATAAAACTCACCATTCATAGGAAATAACTTCTACATCGAGTTAGTTGACAATTACAGCCATCCAGACTGATTCTGACTGTTATCAACATAAGTGCTGTGGTACTTACTGTTTCTCTCTTTGTATCTATTATAGTTTAAAGTGTTTACAAAAACTTAAACCAGATGCTCCGCAGAGTGCAGCTTTATACGACCCCAGAGGTTGAACGCGGAAAAGTTGAGGCAAGTATGGACACAACATTCAAGCTTGATACAGCTCTGAATTTGGATTGTGATTAAAAAGTTGACACAGCAAAGGTTTCTGACACAGAATGAATGTGGACTAATGAACCTTCAATTTCTTTATTTATTTTGCTTTTGAGTAAAAAACCATGCTGTTGAATATAAATCCCCTCAAAAAAAATATTTGAAGAATTTTTGTTTGAATTTCTGAAATCTGAAATGAGAAAAAATTTACCCCTCACCATTTTTTTTCACCTTCCCCAATCCCTTTTTCCATAAGTAATCTCAATTCAAATTTCTGATTAAGTTGGCAACACTAACTACTCATTGAAATACATCATGAAGTATTAGAATATAAAATAACTTACAGTCATGGTTAAGATTACTATTAACAGTGACTTCTAAAAATAAAATCTTAAGACACTTATCACTTCCTTTAACATAATTTTCAAGCAGTGTAAGGGAGGTAATCAAGTTATCAAACATATATATAACAGTATTCTTTAAATTTTAATTGGAATTGGATTACCTCCCTTACACTGCTTTTAAATTGTCTAAATTGTCCTTTAACCAGAAAAACCCTTGTTTCCCCCTTTTTTGCCCCTAATTGCTTAAAGATTTCATTCATTACCCCTTATAACCACCCCTTTGTAGTATGGAAACTTGTGGTATAATTTCAGGGGGATTTTTACACTTTAACACAAGTTATTGACTAAAAACTACAAAAATGCATATTTGGGCCCCTTTTTTGGCCCCTCACTTAAACCCCCATGTAGCAAGAACCCCAAAACTCAATTCCAGCATTTCCTTTGTAGTAGGAAACCTTGTAGTATAATTTCAGAGAGATCCATACACTTAAACACAAGTTATTGTCTGTAAACTAAAAAAATGCTTCTTTTTGGCCCCCTATTGCTATATGTTCAGGGATATTAATCCCAAACTGACACCAAGCCTTCCCTTTATTATATGGAACCTTGTGGTACAATGTAAGAGAGATCCATACAGTAAAACATAAGTTATTGTCCTGAAACTTCAAAAATGCTTGTTTTTGGCCCCTTTTGGCCCTTAATTCCCCACAACCCTTAAAATAAATCCTACTTGATGTTATGAACATTGTGGTACAATTTCAGAGTAATTGAAATACTTATACACAACTTATTGTCCTGAAACCAGATAAATCTATATTTTGGGCCCCTTTGGGCCCCTAATTTCTAAACCGATGGGACCGTAACCCCCAAAATCAATCCCAACATTCCTTTTGTAGTTATAAACATTGTGTTAAAGTTTTATTGATTTCTATTTACTCATACAAAAGTTATTATCCGGAAACCATCCGTCTTCGGACGACGCTAAAGATTATGATGTGATACCAATATACGACCGCAAAAATTTTGCAGTTGTATAAAAAAAAGAACAGGCTCTAAAGAGCCTGTGTTGTACACCTTAGTCTATTATAGTTAAACAATTGACAAATATTGAAGACAAAAAATAGAATTTATGACAAAATTTATAAGCTTCTGTCCAAGTTTGGTACAAATCAAGAATAGTTTAAGAAATTTATAAAAAAAATTAAAACTTTAACCACGGATTGAATGTATTTGTTAACTGGCAGAAAAATAAGTAATTCTAATACTGATAAACAGGATTTTTTTTTGTACAAAATTTACTTCTTGATACATTCTTATGATTGTATCCAAGTTTCTATCCAAGTTTGGTAGAAATCCAAGATATATAAAAAAGAATATATACATTTCGAAACTTTAACCACAGAGTGAATGTGATGTTTGTTGGCAGAAAAACAAAGACCATTTATAAATAAAATGCTGATACACAGGATTTTTTTTAACGAAATTTACCTCTGGATACTATCTTATGATCTTAAACAAGCTTCCGACCAAGTTTGGTAGAAATCCAGGATAGTTTAAGAAAGTTGTTCAAATTTCAAAAACTTTAACAATAATGTGAATAATCATGG
Source organism: Mytilus trossulus (assembly GCF_036588685.1). Lineage (NCBI taxonomy): Eukaryota > Metazoa > Mollusca > Bivalvia > Mytilida > Mytilidae > Mytilus > Mytilus trossulus. The sequence continues at coordinate 81,722,817 of NC_086378.1, read as the reverse complement.
ACCCCGCCGACAACAGAATGTAGGATCGATATGTCTCGCTTTTACAACAAAACTTAGAGGCTTGACAAAAAAATGCAAATACATGTATAAATAAATTTGGACCTATTTGATAAAAATTCAATATATAACTACGCAATAAGTACGGTAAGATTCAGTATACCAAGGAACTCCATAAAATAAATTTTTGCTAATAAAATAGATCTATGTTTAATATTGACCCTGTGGACCAATTTAAAGGTGAACAAGAATGTGTCTATAGTACAGAGATGCACCACTTGCACTATAATTTTTCATGTTCAATGGACCGTGAAATCAGGGTCAAACCTTTGCTTTGGCATTAAAATAAGAAAGATCATATCACAGGGAACATGTGTAATAAGTTTCAAGTTCGTTGTACTTCAACTACATCAAAAAGTACCTTGAACAAAAACTTCAACCTGAACTTCACACTATGATTTTCTATGTTCAGTGGAAAGTGAAATTGGGGTCAAAATTTTGATTTAGCATTGATTTAAAAAAATCATATCATGGGGAACATGTGTACTAAGTTTTAAGTTGATTAAAATTCCACTTCATCAAAAACTACCATGACCAAAAACTTTGACCAAAAGCAGGACAGACGGTCAAAGGAACACACAGACCAGAGAACATAATACCCATCTACTATCCTAGGTAGGGCATAAAAATCCAAAATCTAACAACATGATGAGATTCGGCATAATAATTTAAGTTTTTTTTCGGCACCTATTCAACCCTCAAAATTAAATCAATCCTAACATTCCTTTTTTGGTTTGGAACCTGTGGTACAATTTCATAAAGATCCATAGACTTTTGCTCAAGTTATTGTCCCCAAACATGAAAATCATATTCCTAAATGGTTTGGGCCATAGCCATGATAGCCCCCAAATTCAATCATAACCCTCCTTTTGAAGTTTTGAACAATTTTAGAGGAACATTCACTTATACACCAGTTACTGATATGAGTTACATGGCTGTGATATAAAAAATCCAATTAAGACAAATTTACTTAACAAAAATAAAATGCACCTACTGTACATGTACATGAAGCTGTAGCCTTTTGCTAATGATGTTTATTTCCAGCATGATTTTGCTAATCCACCAATCGTCTATGGCACTATGCTGTATTATGCATACCAGTGGATTGAGAAAAGTGCAGCAGATTTTAAATGCTGACTGTCACCATGCTCAAACCAGTGAATTTGCATTTCATTGATACACAAAACTTGAAGTCTCAATCTGTTGAAAAATTCAAATCATCATTATAAACAACTTAAATAAAATTTAAAAAAAATACTGTAGAAGATTCATTTTATACATACATGTACAACAACAACACTTTAAGAATGCTCCAGTTATTTATTGGGATCAACATGTTTTTAATGGCTAGACAACATTCATTAGCATGATTAGGATGAAACAAATAACTAACGTGACGGTACCCAAATTGCACCTATTTTGACAGTTTTTTCACCTACGTTTTTTTATGATCAAGAAAAAAATGTCCATACTGTGTTTATTTTGTAGCCCTATCCTTCTTTATTGTATTGGTACACCAATTTAATTTTGAATCCATATTGAGTCATAAAAAAATGGGTTTGAATCAACCTCCAAACTATCCATGATTCTGTAATGAGGAGTACCCAAATTGCTTCCATGCTTAAATTCACATCGTCAAAAGTCTAATAACCGAGCTTTTGTTTAATTTCTTCAAATATTTTAAACAATTGGATATTACTCCATGCTTACTCTTCATATTTTACGAAATGGATACTTATAATATATTGTATTTGCTAATTTTAAGAAGATGACGCTTTGATGACGTCGCATGATGACGTTTTCGTACATTTTGCTTTTTGAGTAAACAGTCCATCTGTTGATAAACACTGTGAACGTTTTGTGTATATCTAAATATGTTTACCTATGTTAAAAGACGTGCATAGTATCAAATCATAAAAATACAAAGTGATTAGTCTCTAGGAAATCTTGTAGGATTTCTGTTGCTATTTTATCTAAATAGGTGCAATTTGGGTACTCGGTGCAATTTGGGTACCCTTACGTTATAGCTATAGTCTGGGTGTTGATTTTTATTTGTAAACGTGTGGTTTTGCAATGTTGCATGTCCACCAATGTCCAGACATTGTGCAAGAAAATATTTAAGAATATACGATGCTACTGGACATTTCTGCATGGCGTTGGCCGCGTCAGTGAACACATTTTTCAAACTACATACCCCAAATTGATGTCATGATTGCGGCCAAGTGTGGATAAATTTGGCCTAGTGCTTTCAGAGGAGAAGATTTTTGTAAAATTTTACAGACTACGACGGATTATAAACCACGACAGACGCCAAGTGATGAGCCATTTGGGCCATGTAAGCTAAAAATGGCTACAGAAGGGGTCATAAACCTTACTGATTTAATGAAAATGATGAATGCCTTCTGTGTGTTGTATAAAATGTGAGTTCATATATTACATGTAGTGATGTTGCGGGTGTGTATTTTGAGGTGTAAAAAGCTCCACGTGGACATTAGTCATTAAAAAATTATCATATCGGATACACATACATGTATAAACTGATAAATCATTGTCATATGAAAATATATGAACAGCCGACTGATCTTTGAAATGTTATAGTTTATTCCCTGCATCTAAAAAGTATAGCTCAGACGATCGTCTAGTCTTCTTTTAAATTGTCTACATTTAGAATTCGCAGATAAATTACTTTCATGTTGTCAATCGCCGATCCAATCATGACAATTATTTGATTGCATTCAAAGGGAAATAACTGGAAATGGTATTACAATGTTCTAAAAGATAGCTAGCAGAACCGATCTTAAATTGCGACAAGTTTTAGCTTTCTAAAAAACTATAGACTGCTTCGCTCTACACTAATTTAAGGTTATATGTGTGCATGAATTAATGACAGTTGAATGGAACTAAAATGTACACAGTTCATTTTCTGGCATTTAATGTCTTATCCTGGACAAGAAAAGTCTGTAAATCTTTATCTCATTTAAGCCAAAAGCTGTTGCTGTATCTCAGTCGCATTAAATGCAACCAATCCGAAGCTATACGTGATAAGTTATTTATTCAAGATGGCGTGTATTTCGACTGAAACTGTTAGCTCCACACCGTGATGCAAAGCAACAATGCGCTTTAGCTATAAAAAATCCGAGATGGGGTGTAACACCAACATTTATTAGGCAGCAACCATTTGATTTTCTGGGGGGGGGGGGGGGGGGGGGGGGCTATGTTTTTTTTAGGAAAAAAAAGTTTGTTTCTAGTTTTTGGAGAAAAGCTGCCACTATATGTAATGCTAAAATTGAAAGAAAAAAATTGTTTTCAACTTGTCGCGAAAAAAATAGATTGTTTTTCGCCACAGGCGAAAAAAAAAGTTTGTACAGAAAAAAAAAATACATAGCCCCCCCCCCCCCCCCCCCCCCCCCCAGAAAATCAAATGGTTGCTGCCTTATAGAATACAAGTCATGGTTTCTAAATTCTAATTCACAGCCAACTACAAATTACAAATAAATCATATACTCCTTGATAGTATCAATTATTGCACAAACATTTATAAGTGCCGGGTTGTTGTCTCTTTGACACATTCCCAATATCCATTTGCAATTTTATAATGTAAGGGAATGGCCATTCAATTTTAAATGAATAAAGTGGGTATTTGGGTGCAACGTTTTTTTCTTTCAAAATATATTCTGATCCCTAATATGATGGCTACAAAAACGTTGAAACTAAACAGTAACAAAACATGATTGTTCCATTTCAGTGCAATTGTCAGAATGCAATTTAAGATCAGCAAACATAAATTACGTTCATCTAAAAATTATTTTCTCCTGTCAGAAAATACTGAAAACGGAGTCAGTTCGCAAAAACCTAACGATTAAGATTGCTCGTAAGTCATGAACAATTCAGTATACTTATGACGTTTTTTTTGTGAAACTGACTCCTGGGTTGTATAATTTTGTTGTGCTTTTCCATTACAGTCATTGGATATAAAAAGACAAATTGAACCAGACATAAGTGATGAACATTAAATAGAGAATCTTAGCAGACAACATAAAACCACTTCATATATTTCTGACAAATCTATTGGAAGAAAACTAAACAATTTTGAAGATAAAAACACTTGTCATCCAAAACATGGCAGTATCTGAAAGACCGACATTCATTAGCTGCCACATTGCAGTGTTAGTTGTTTGCGATTGATGCCTTTCCAATAAATAGAGATCCTTGGATATTTAAAGATGAGTTGAAACTTATACCTGTAATGGACAGTAAATAGAGAATCTCAGCAAACAGCATAATACCAAATCTTATGTTTTGACAAAATATTTGGATGAAAACAATAATAATTGGAGGATGAAAAAGTAATTTTCATCCAAAGTATGGCAGTTACTGAAAGATATAATTTAATCATAATGGAAAATGACAAAGTGAAATGTTTGACTTGCATTTTAACCTTCTTCACGTACTGCAACATTTGTGTTAGTTGTTCGTGATGACTGTCTTTCCAGCAAATGTTAAAACACATTATTTAATAAACTATCTATAACGTAATTTTTTTTTATGTTTTACTAACGTTGATTGCTGTTGTGAATTTTAAGTAAAATTTGTAATGTGCATGCATAATGATAAAATTGGTATTTAAATGAATATCTATTATGTTTAATTGATATCATAGGGTTTTTACCTAAATATCATTTTTGACAACATTAGTTTATAATATAAATCTAATGTTTAATAAAATCAACATTTACTTAATATACAATGTTTAATTACTACACATTCTATAACTTAATGTCCCACACTTGTGACATTATTTTTCTAACCAAGAAACTAAGATTGCATTCCTTTACAAGTTGTCTAATGTATAAATAATTACTTATTCTGGGGCAGAAACCCAATAACAGGTTGTCTGTTTTGTCTGAAAATTTCAGGGAAGATAGATCTTGACCTGATAAAAAATTTATCCCTGTCAGATTTGCTCTAAATGCTTTGGTTTCAGAGATATAAGCCAAAATCTACATTTCCCACTATGTACTATTTTTAGCCATGCCGGCCATCTTGGTTTGTTGGAAGGGTCACGCCACTCATTTTTAAAATCAGATAACCAAATGATGATTGTGGCCAAGTTTGGTTAAATTTGGCCTTATAGTTTCAGAGGAGAAGATTTTTTAAAAGAATACTAAAATTTTAGAAAAATGGTTAAAAATTGACTATAAAGGGCAATAACTCCTTAATGGGTCAACTGACAATTTTGGTCATGTTGACATATTTGTAGATCTTACATTGCTCAACATTATTGCTGTGTACAGTTTATCTCTATCTATAATAATATTCAAGATAATAACCAAAAACAGTACAATTTCCTTAAAATTACCAATTTAGGGCAGCAACCTAACAACGGGTTGTCCGATTCATCTTAAAAATTCAGGACAGATAGATCTTGACCTGATAAATATTTTTACCCCCTGTCAGATTTGCTCTAAATGCTTTGGTTTTTGAGTAATAAGCCAAAAACTGCATTTTACCCCTATGTTCTATTTTTAGCCATGGCGGCCATTTTGGTTGGTTAGCCGGGTCACCGGACGCATTTTTTAAACTAGATACCCCAATGATGATTGTGGACAAGTTTGGTTTAATTTAGCCCTGTAGTTTCAGAGGAGAAGATTTTTGTAGAAGTTACAACGACCGACGACAGACAACGGACGACGGACGCAAAGTGATGGGAAAAGCTCACTTGGCCCTTTGGGCCAGGTGAGCTAAAAAGTGTATTGGAGATGGGTCAAGAAAAATAAACAATAATAACAATTTTGTCTCAATCATTTTCAGATTGATCATACACATGTGTCCCCCCTTTTTTGTATTTGTTTATAGACACGATTCGCCCGTATTCTATAGATTGTTGCTGAACTATTCAGGCTTATACCAATATTGATAAAAACAATAAATATTTTAATTATCTAACACTGAATTGTCAATCAGAATGAATATAAAGGTCGCAGGATACAGATCTCAGGCCATTGTTAACGACGATCGTTGTTTCTTCTTTCAGGAATTCTGTTGTTTGTTGAAGTCGTTATTTCATAAAATTGAATATAAACTTACATTATTTTACGTATTTCAGTCATTGTAAACCATTATCCGACAGCTAAATGATGATGTAGGTCATCGCTTGAACATCCTCCATTTTCTTTTAAAACGAAAACAAACATTCAAATGCCCGGATGTGTATATCTTTTTCAAGCCGATCGAAAACCATGCATATATATGTCAGGATCGATTATATATCTTAGATAATTTCTTAACGAATAAGTTCCGATACTTGTATGAAGTATCAAAAAATAAAAGATATATTAAGCTATCATTTGAGACAGAATTTCATTACATATATACGGGGGAACCAATAATTAATCGTGATTAAAGTTAGTGTACACTTTATCTCGGTTTGTACCGATTTGGTGAAATATGACATATATAGAAAAATGGGGGTAGGTCACTTCAGAAATCAATATCTTTCTTATTTCTCGATAGTTTTTTACCATCAAAACCGTTTTGTAATCGCATTATATCGATCTTTCGTGTGGCATTAGTATGACATAGCTAATATTTATACTTTTTTTTGTACATATACCTACAGTTAAGGTGTACACCTCAACTGTACACTTTACTGAAGTGTACAGATTATGTCCAAAAATACCCCCGAAGTGTGCAGTTTAACCCCTAGATGTAGATATATATATACTACCAAGTCTAAATTGTATATATATATATACAGACACTATTTTATAATATCTAAGCGTTTTTGTTATTATTCTAAAATATTTCGTGAACATTGCCGTACAATATAACAAAAGAATAAAAACATAAATTCTTATAAGCATAGACTAGAGAATCCTAAAGATTGTATTTATATATATTTGTTTACATTACATATTTATGAATAATCAGTAAAGGTTCTCTTGACCACAGCAGACTCTTGTCTCAGTATTTGAATCTAACAGTCTGTATATATCGTTGATTAGGACTATACCTAGGACTAAAAGTCAAACTAAGGTCAAACGGTTCAATGTGCTTAGTAAAACACGAGAACAGTGAATTGTTTGATATATTCCAAGGTGTTTCAGCGTCCAGTGACAAATATTTCTACTCTCTTTCATGTTCTTAGTTTGGTTTCGAATCCATTTATCGTTATTTTGTGAAGACAATTGCATTGTTGGTTACCTTTATATACTTTGATACAAAACTGTAAATTGTATGCTCGCTGATCTTTGATCGGGTTGTTGTCTTTTTGCTATATTCCCAATTCCATTCTCAATTTTATCATATAGTGATATCATGTGGTATTATATATATATATGTATGTCTTTAGAACTGGTTTTAAAGGTCCGCCGTTTTATATAAGGGACTTTTACATTGGAGATGGAAAATTGTCTTGTTTAAGATTAGTCTTTTTAGTCAGAATTTTGATTAAAAAATAAAATATCAACAGTAAGGAAAAGATTTTATTATCTATACAATTTTATCATCTATACAATTTTATCATCGTCCATAAAAAACATGAAAATCCTCTCTTACTGTTATCGTCCTATTTAGAATAAGATTTTGTCTTTTTTTCAGTACCTGGAGATGAGATTTAACAAACTAGTGAGAATTATTGGTTGCCTAGTTTTTCAGCTACAAATGGTAAGTGTTGACAATACATTCACTTATAAATAGAAAAGAAACGTTATGGGATGTCCATTCATGTCATAAGATCAGAAAAAAAACCCAGAAAAATAACCCACAAAAAGCAAAGGTAAAGGACAAGTTGACGGTACGCACAGTATTGGTGAACCCTACTAGTTCTGCGTTTTTTCTTCCTAATTTGAGCATGTCTTTTAAAATAAATGAAAACTGGTATGATATGTTATGTCTAAAAGACTATAGTTTTATAGCAATATCTTTAAAATAATAAAATAAAATTAAATCAAATAACACTCAAGGGAAAAAAAACGTCAAAAAATATGAGCGTAACTTGTAACATGGAAATCGAGTTTTTTTAGTAATTTGAATCAGAAAATCTTATTTTTGCACGCAAATTAGCAAGAAATGCTATGCGAAATTTTAGCACAATTCGCTACGACGTCGCATCCGACGTTTTGGGCATTTTTTCAAATATTCGAGTTAGAAGATGCATTGAAATGTTCAAAAGATGATGTAACAAGTCATATGAAATAGGGGAAAAAATTACAATGGATTCTACGGTAAGAAATTTTATGGAATGCAATAATATGTAAACAATGTGCTTTTAATACCGTTTACAAATAGTACAAAAATATGGTTTGGAAGTGGAATTTTCTAATCGAATTTTAACTTTATGCTTGTCTAGTCCATTTTGTTACCGTGTGCTAAATGCACAAATTATGTACGTTTTTGTAAAGATGTTGTACATTCGAACGTAAATATAAATCAATTGTGTATCTTATTCTTGAGTTTATGTATTGTTTTTGTAATGTGTTTTTAAAAGTCTTTCTCATATAAAAGGAATTTTGAATAAATAATGAAAGACAAAGAAATAATAATAAAATCGAAATGTCTAGTCTGATTTGTTACCGTACAATCTTGTAACGTTTTTCCGTGATTTTCAACGTAACGTTTATTTTACGGTGTTTATTTTGTCATTTTAATTTTTTATGCATAAACTACGTTCTTGTAGGCCAAAACAAATTTAACCACCACTGAAAGAATAAGATTAAATAAAGAAAGAAAGGAAAAAAGAAGAAGAGAACAAAAAGCGGGATGCTAAGATTTAGATGCAAACGTTAACACAGGCTTCAATAACGTTTTCTCAACGTTCCGTCGATGAACGTTTTCTGACGTTACAAACGTATCACCAATACTGTGCGTAACGTCCAATGTGTTTTCTTGTTCTTCTCATAACGTAAACAACGAGACCTTCTATAAAAAAAAAAAAAACCCTCTCACCAGCTTACAATTCTTGACAAAATAAGTATAAACGATTTCCTCACGTGTATTGCATATTTTGTATATACTAATGGCCAATCATTGAATGAATAGATGCTTCTAGAGTAATAAATTTTCCATTGAAAAATAACATTTAGATGAAATATATACATTCGACAATATTAACCTTTAAGGATAGAAAATATGACCTTGAGCTGATTCTGGATTCATACTCTTACAATCCTGTACGTTTGAAAAACTTCCCAAAATGTTTAAGTTGTGTACTTTTACTAATTTACTACCAATCTCTATTTTGTTTTATCTAACAATGCTGGTTAATATTTTTTTTATTCGAGCGTCATTGCTGAGTATATATCGGACGAACCCATGGGTCTGGCGTACAAAATTAGAAACCTAGTATCTTTAAAGATAAAAATAAAAAGATGTGGTATAATTGCAAATTAAACAGCTCTTCACTAGAGGCTTAATGACGTAGGGTTTATTTGATTTTTGTATCCGGCCGATATATTCGTGATTAAAAAAAATGTTTACTATTTAACAAGATGGTTATACGTTTTACTTAAGTTAAAATTCAAATTCCTGCCTTACACTACCATGACCTTAGAAAACACTCAATGTTATTTTAATATATTTAAAATAACATTTCTTTCAGCTTCAAAAATTACACAATACAGATTCACCAACTGGATATTTGATTCTCTTGCATTTACTTTGACATTTTCATATTGCTTTTAAACAGGTCATTTTATTCGATTTACGATACAATGACTTTATGTTTATCGTCAAACTAAATGTAAGGAATGTATCTAAGAAGATAGATGACAACAGACAAACAAATCTGATCTGTTTTACACAGTCTATGCCGATCTTAAAAGCTCATTCGGCGTTTTCTCTTTTTCATCTTTTATGTAGGGCGAAAAAGCGAAAACAATATCATACACTAAAATCAAACGTTGGTCATGACGTTTCCGCTTTGAAATCAGACAATTTAGTATTTTCAAAGCAATATATTTTAAGCTGCAATTGTTATTTTACATGGCTTTAACTATTTGAACACATATCATACTCAGATCCAGACCAAAGTTACCATATTTGAGCCAACCATTCAACGCATTGCATTCAACAATAATTCTCACCACCATGTATATTGTTATAACGCCGTGCAAACGGTTTGACATGGGATGGGCAAGTGAACATGCATCGCGGTTAAACAATATAGTAGGTCTATTCTTATACTGTTCGGGTATGACAATGGAACAAACTTTGCAAAAGTGATCTTCACGATTATATGTGTTTTTCTTTACTATAGATACTTTACATGGCTGTAGTACTGTACGCACCAGCACTGGCTCTTAATCAGGGTAGGTAACGTAATTGCATTGCTAGTATATATAGTGTATTTTACATGGCTGTGCTATACTATATTATATGCGCCAGCGCTTGATCCAGCATTTGAATAATATTATATATAAAATGTTCAGTACGGTTAAAGATATTCTGATTTCAACATGGAAAAAAATCTTTTTACATTTATTTAGTGATTGTTATATTTTGTTTAACTTTCAACGGACATTCCCCTCTTACCACACTAGCCCACACACAAGCATACATTGTTCCGGGTTATATTTTGTCAGTAAATCCTATAATTTTGTTTGATTCTTGAAATGATATAAATACAGTTTAAATGTAGGGTTCATCAATTGTTAATCCCATATTTTTCAAATGCGTGTCAACATGAGAAACCTAAATCTAATATCAGTAACCCAGTTACAAAATGTACATAATATAACCATTGACGTATAATACCAAACGGGTATTTTGTTGACATCTTTTATAATTCTATACAAAAATTAAAGTATTATATAATGATGTTGACGTAGTTTGGAAGGATCGTTTCGTGTGCAAACAAAACCCATTTAAATCATTCAGTCAAAAGTGATTTGTAAAATTGATATTCAAGAAATCTGTCCTCAAATTTTATACATGCTTGAAGTATTTACTTTTTGTCAAATTAGTTGAGATTTTTAAATAAAACAGTAGCAGCCTTATAAGAATTGAACATTGTATTATACTGATCTTTATCATGTTTTATGTGATATTTTACAGTTATGGGAATAGATATGTTGGTGTCTATTTTGGTGATCGGACTGGTCTGCACATTTTACACAGCTATTGTAAGTTTCGCCCTTTTATCTATCGAAGAATAGCAAAGCATTAATTATTTTGTTCCCCTTTCTTCACATAAAAAATCAAAATATAATTTCGATATATTTAGGACGTATTTTCTAAGAAACTTACTTAGAACTATTTTGAATAGGAATTACGAGAATACGACCCATTATTTGTAGATTAATATTTGTGTTGTAATGCATTTCATAGTCCTATTTGACTATACAATTTATAACAGTTTGGATCATTGTAATTTATCAAAAAATATATATACCACAGGCAACGATTGGATCCTCAAATGATTTTTTAAATGAAAAAAATAGTTCTAGAATGTTCATGCAGAGGACTTCACCATTCAAAGTTAATATGTTCATATAGATGCGTAGATACAGTTTCCAAAAAAAATAATTAAAGACGCATACATTCCGAGGGTTTCTGTGAATAGCTAAATAGGAATATCGAGACATCTCGTACAACAAGTTAAAATACATCATACCGAGTATGTTATTTAACAAAGAATTATCAATATCAAACATATTCAGTAAATACTGTTTTGAGTCAGCATACATAAAGTCTAATGTACTTAGTTCTAACATGAAAATTCAAAATGTGTTTTACCATGTCTATTCCAAGGGTGGACTAAAAGCAGTAATGTGGACGGATGCGTTCCAAATGATTATTGTCTTTGCTGGGTTGATGACACTCATAATCAAAGCCACAATAGAAGTCGGTGGAATAGCAAAGGTCTTCGAAAAAGCTTCAGCGGGTGGAAAACTAGAAATTGATAAGTAGGTATATGTTGTTTTTGTTTGTTCAATCTATTGATTTGATTCCACGAGTAATTATTGGGGGAAAACAATGTTTGACAAGAGCACAAGGTATATCAACTATAGAATAAAAATTGGCAAACTAATATTTATATTCCATAAGTGTAATTCATTTTTTGTGAATATGTTAACGTTACATTTATAAATGTATATTCGCTGCCGAAGTTTTGATGAGACATAATATATACTTAAAAACACAGCGCATTTATAAAAATTGATACTTATTGAAAAAATATTAGGATCGAAAGTAAATTTAAGTAATTGGCCATGATCTCTTGTAATTTTAAAATCCCAAACGATGAAAAGTAACCGTATAATATGATGACTTTAAATTTTAGTTTTGACCCCAGTCCTATGGTGAGACACACGGTTTGGACACTTATACTTGGTGGCTTCATGACAGCACTGACAGTGTATGGCGGAAACCAGGCTATGGTTCAACGATACGTCAGCATGAAGAATTTACGAGGAGCTCAAACGTATGTTAAATGATAAAATCTTACGAGGAGCTCAAACGTATTTTAAATGATGACAAACAAAAACTTACGAGGAGCTGAAACGTAGGTTAAATGATGACAAACAAAAACTTACGAGGAGCTCAAACGTACGTTAAATGATGACACACAAAAACTTACGAGGAGCTCAAACGTATGTTAAATGATGACAAACAAAAACTTACGAGGAGCTCAAACGTAGGTTAAATGATGACAAACAAAAACATCAAGTGGCCAAATAAAATAAAGTTGAAAATATGTAATCTTCTTTCATTATCGTTAACCGTTTATAAAAGAGTGGCGAAAGATACCAGAGGGACATTCACACTCATAGATTGAAAATAAACTGATAACGTCAAGGCTAAATAGGAAAAAAGACAAACAGACAAATAATATTACACAAGACATAACATAGAAAACTGTACGCAAATTGAACCCCACCAAAAACCACCAAAGGGATGGTCTCAGGTGCTCCGGAAAGGGTACTAGTAAGCAGATTCTACTCCACATGTGGGATAAGAATTTTTATCTCAAATAATATGAAATTTTAAAAATAATACGGTAATAGAAAGGAGTAGGTCCGGTTAAGGCTGATATTGGCCTAAAATTTCAGGTTCATCTAACGAAAGATTTTGAAAACTTTGTAAACACTTAAGTGTCATTTTTAATTGATTCAATTAGTTAATATGAAAGATTGTAACTGATTTAGTCATTAAAAACTCTCCGACTCCAGCTTAAACATGCAAAATCTATAAAATATGCCAAAACATGTCACTTTTTAGATGGTTTTTGTCAAAAATGAAAGCGGCAGCATCCGTGTTCGTCCTCAACCTCTATATATGTTATGTATTATCATCAAATACAACTTTTCTTTCAATATTATGAATGAAAACGAATGCGGCCAGTTTCGTTTAACACGAAAACCGTCTAAAATTTAACTAAAATGATATAATTGTGAAGATTTCAGTAATTTAGCACGACTTAATGTTATCAGTACCTAGTATATGTGCATTCATTTTGTATTGTCAAAAAATGCTCATGTTTATGTAGCAGAAGCATTCTACTTTCCAATAAATAGATAACAGATTACATTTTCACAATTTTGTAAAACTGCTATATTTTGGGGCCAAAAATGGGTCTTACTGAACCTGCTCCTTTTTATTTATACAAATTCTCATTAGTTTTATATTATACTCTATTTTAAAGATCTCCTTCTTTTGTTTTTAACATTGAAGTTTTGATTTCTTTGTATGATGAAAACATTGATATAAATTTCAAATATTGGAGTGTATCATTCAAATGGAAGAAGTTTACATGTAGCTTTTTTTATGAATATTATTTCCTATATTCTTCTAGTGCTTTGTACCTACAGTTACCAGCAAGTATAGTATTTACATCACTGCTTGTTTACACTGGACTTGTCTTGTTTGCAAAATATGGAGACCAAAGTCCTGTGCCATGTATTATTCCAAAAGCAGATCAGGTATTTAGAACTATTCCGCCTAGAGTAATTTATATTATTGCCATATGTTAAAACCTCTGTTTCAGACGTTTTTACGAATCTTTTATCTAAAAATATGGTGTATAACTTAAGCTCATATGGCGTTAGAGTCCTTATCTGAATTTTATTTCATATTCCGCCCGCAGATAAATCATTGATTTGTAGGACTTAAATATAATGCACGCATTCAAGTTTGTACTTCTTAAAATGAGACTTTTGTAAGTCTTAGAGAAGACAACAATCTGAAACATCTGAAACAGAAACAAATTATACAAACATATCTATTTATATATTCAAATCCTGCTCGCGATTACAGCTCTTTGATAAGCCTGTGTTCTGACAATTATGACAATGTTCATTATGGGCATGTATGTTTCTCTAGAAGCAATACTTTATAATAATAAACGCTTTTAATTATAGATCTGTTCATTTGAACGATTTCATTTTTTTTTCCAAAAGCGGTAAAGTTTTAACTTATAACTTCTTATCCCAGAAAGCTAGATCGTTCCATCATCGTCATTATATATTTCACTCTGATACGTTTCAGGCTTATAGTGCTTAATTAGTTATCAAAGGTACCAGGCTTATAATTTAGTACGCCAGACGCGCGTTTCGTCTACATAAGACTCATCAGTGACGCTCATATCAAAATATTTATAAAGCCAAACAAGTAAAAAGTTGAAGAGCATTGAGGATCAACAATTCCAAAAAAAAGTGTGCCAAATTCGGCTGAGGTAATCTATGCCTGGGAAAAATTCTATAATCGGGTGTCCTCTATCATTTTATTTCAATTTTGTTATGCTTCGTTGCTTTTATAAGCATTAAACACGAAGACATGTTACCTTACTAAATACCTTACTTTTTACAGTTAATACCATATTTGGTAATGGATGTGTTAGGTAATGCATATGGTGTACCAGGCTTGTTTGTTGCCTGTATATTCAGTGCATCCTTAAGGTGAGTTTATATCATATTATTTAAAGAAATAAAGAAATTAATGATATTTCCAGAGCTTAAAGACAGATGGGAACATTGAAAAATTATATGATTTGCATCTTTATCCACGTACTAGTTTATCAATTAAAATCACAAAAAAAAAGACCCCAATCAAACGGCAAAATAAGCTCAAACACAACATACGAATGGATTACAAATGTCATATTCCTGATTGGAAAAGGATAAGAGGGAACCAATTTTGTCAAATCGCCCTTTTTCTGATCACAATAATGGAAAAAAGTAACTGTAAAGTCAAATGCTTTAATTTAAAACTCCATCAAAGAGTTTCCTTCTTGGTTTGTTTTTTCAAACATTGCTATTGTCAACAGAAATATGTCTATCGCTAGAAAGCATTGCTCATTTTTTGCCTTGCTTTTTTTCTTCAAATAGTAGTGGTGTAAACAAATATCTACACGTAGTAAAAAGTAAAATAACAAAAAATACAGAATTCGAAGGAAAATTCAAAACAGAAAGTCCAATATCAAATGACAAAATCAAAAACTCATTCATATCAAGCGAATAGAAAACAACTGTCATGGATTTCCTTATGCAGATAATGGTGAATTGAACCATGTCTTATAGCTTTTTAAAAGTCTCACTTGTAACTCAATTCAATATTTTATTAACATTTTCATGACATTTGCATAATATTAGATATATTGACAACAATGTGTGAGCAAAAAAAAACCTACAGACATAGTAAGCGATAATTCATCACCAGAGATGTATCATTTTCACATAAAAAGGTCGGCTGAGTAATTAGTACTTTTAATTGCCCACATAATCGAAATTGTCAAATACAAGGGTATAGTCAGTGGATAAATTGATTACAAACCCCTCTGAAGCATCGTTGTTCTCAGTAATCAAAATTTGTTTTATTTTAGTACAGTGTCTTCCGGTGTCAATGCTCTTGCCTTGGTATTTATGACAGATATCTTCAAACCAATTTACAAGAAAATAACTCTAACAGAAGTTAATGAAAGTAAAGCAACAGTGTATTCAAAAGTGGTTGCATTATTTTATGGCCTATTGACGATTGGACTGGCATTCCTGTCGCAGTATTTTGGAACTCTTATATTACAAATTTCCTTAAGTATCTTTGGAATGGTTGGTGGCCCGTTGCTGGCGCTTTTTGTGATGGCTTTGTTCTTCCCGTGTATAAATTCACTGGTGAGTAATATAGAAGTTTTAATAAACTAAAGAGGTGTGAAAAGAATCCATTATAACTTTAAGGTCAAGGAACAGTAAATGGGCTATGTCGCAGATTTTGCTCAAATTTTGCCTACAATCTTGGTTCGGTAAACTTCAACTGACAATCGAAAAAATAATGCATTTATCTCTTTTATTATCTGGAATATTGCAGATTGATTTCTTTTAATACGGGTGAATATTTGTATAGAAAGAAAGCACTTACAATCAGCGAAAAAACATACAAAATGTGTCTTAAAATCGCCAAATCTTTTATTCTACTCCATAGATTTTTCCTTAAAAACTGTATGTTGTTGACACATAAAATTCCGTTATAATGATGCAAAATAAAGATAAAGCTGTGCATCATATATTGTGCCACTAGAAATGAAATGGTGTCTAAAAAGATCAACAAATATATTATCTTCTATATAACTCACCAGTGAATTTTTCATCTTACAGTTGATGTGTTTAACTCAGTTTTAAGTTGTAACCGGATTTATTTTCCTTCAATCGATTTATGACTTTCTAACAGCGGTATACTACTGTTGCCTTTAATTATCAATATAGTCGAGAACAAAAAATTGTCCCTAATTGTGCAATGACATTTACGTATGAATTTGAAAAGTCAATTATGGTAGATTTAAATTCTGGAGTAATTTCTATTGTCTACGATCTATCTTTTTAGGGTGCTACTGTAGGAATGATATGCAGTTTGACATTTTCATTTTGGCTGGCTATTGGGACTATTGCAAGTCGACCAAGTCCACCAACATATTCATGTCCAGTGGATACAAATACCACTTTGACCAATTATACAACACTTTGGACAACAAACTATACAACAGTAAGCACGACGACTGCTTTGTATAACTCATCTACAGCTATTGAAAATATTCCAGTCGCTGCAGCTGAAAAGTAAGTCTGTTTACAATAACGAATGATATAACTTAATAAGAATGTCTCCAACGATTTCTTAATTGGCATTGGTATTCATATTGGAAATGGTTAATACGAATAATACAACCTTTTTGTAACAGTTGAAAAAGTTTAATTGCTGATGTTATAAAAAGTTGGTATTATTATGCATTGAGTGTTTCTTGCGAGAAAAAAATAATACCAAATTGTTTTTGCATTTGTTGCATTTAGGACAGGATTACAGTCATTTTATAGTATCTCCTACTTATGGTATAGTACACTGGCAGTTTTAGTGGCAGTATCTGTAGCACTATTGGTCAGCTGCTTTTCAGGTTAGTAATCTACCTATCATATATTTTGCCAATTATGACCTTAATTTGGAAATAGGTTTTGCTTATTTGCGTTGGACACCTGAATGTAGCAATTTTTTTATTTTATTTATAGGAAAAGAACTATTGTTGTTCTACGAAAGAATATACATGTACTTGCGCTTTTGATGCCGATTTTTTTTTATAGAAGACCAATGCTTTTTAAAAACCTTTTTGGGGGGAATTTATGACCGGAGACACTTATCCAGTCGACGCAATCGGTTTCGCGCCGACATTCGCTCCTTTTTGAGTTCTTGTTATTACCCTAGTTTTGACAATACTTTTATATTCAAATCGAAATAAGATGCAAATATCTGTTACCCGCCGTTTATAAGTCATTAATCTTAAGAAAGGAGCTTGTTCAGAGTATGTTGTTGGTTTATTTTATGTGAAATAAATGCCAATGAGACAACTCTCCACAACAAACCGTAAATGACAAAAAAGTTACCAACTTTAGTTTACCGTACGGTCTTCAACAATGAACATATTCCATACGATATAATCAGCTATATAAGGCAGAGATGAAAAATGTAAAAAAAAATAACTTTGAACTTTTACACAATGTATATATTATATTAATTTTTCGTGGAGTATTTGCTATACGTAAGTCCATTAGTTTTGTCAATTCAATTGTTTCATGTGTTTTATGTAGGGGCCTTTAATTTTATAGCCGACCTATTATTGTTTACACTCACCTCGGTTGATAGTTGTCTCATTGGCAATCATAACAGATCTCCATATGTTTAAATAGAAATATATTTTTAGATGTATTTTGCCACCATGGTTCTACATTTTTGTTAATTATACTTTTATAAACTAACTTTTGTAATGTACATTCTTATTTTTAGAATGGAGGACGACAAAGTATATTGGTATTAAAATGTATCTGACTCTTTGATAATTCCTGATGCATGTGTATAACATTATTCAGGGACATTCGTTTGTCTTTAACATCTGTATAGATATATGTGCTGGATAAAAATTGTATACAAAAGCAGTAGTTTGCAATAATAAAAGTCAAATACCTAAACTGTATAGTCGAGCGATATAAAAATGTACCTACACTGATTTTTTCGTCTTTAAATCTAAAATTGCTCTCTTTGATGTTTGACTTTATGTAACCATGTATTGTTATATAAACCTACACTTGCGCATGCTCTTATCAAAACTATCGTATACAACATTATATATCTCAACTAAAAGGGTTTTTGGGTTGTGGGATTTTGTTTTTATATTCAAAACCTTTGTGACAAATAATTAACTCAGTCTACATCTGTCAAATTATTACCCCTTTTCTTTTTCTGCAGTTTCCTTTACTTTTTGGGGATAATATTACCATGTTTTCCCAACTATAAATGTGTTTTACGAAACAACTAATGATGTTTATAAAATATGTATACAAATTAAACAATTTTGTGCGAATGATAAAATACTAATACATTAAAAAAAATTTGAACGTGAAACAATTATGGTATGATATGTATAGCTATACATTATACTATACAATGATATGAAAGTGAAAACCAACAACTAATTTTTCAGAGAATTTTTTTTTTTTTTTTTTTTAATGATTGGTGTATTTATTTATGTTGTCTATTTATTTTTTTAATTTTTGTATCTAAATTTGTCTTACACATGTACAGTACATGCAGATGCCTACATGATTTCATACTTTTTTTTGCAATTTAGGTGGTACCAAGAAAAAGCCTGTTGATAGAAGATTATTGTCACCGTTATACCTCTGGATAGCCTCTCTAGCAAATACATACAATTCAACAGACTTAGAGGTAAGGGAGTGTATAATGATGCCATGTGATAACTGTTACCGCTTTTTCAAGGAGAAGAATTCTTTTTTAACTTTTTAAACTGTCTATCAGTCATGATGCATATTTGGCTTTCAATTTTTTTGACATGAGCGTTCCCGATAAATCAAGAAAATCGCCTCAGACTCATTGAATTGTATTTATAGATTATCACATGGCATTTTCCATATGGCCCTGGTATCAGCCCTAGACTCCCATATCAAGACAGAGGGCTTTAGCCCGAGGGCTTGATATGGGTCGTGGGCTGATACCATGGACCATTTGGAAATGACATGTTATAATCTATTTATCACATATTTTCAAGCAGTAGAAAACAAATAGCTTACACCAAATTATGTTTGATATTTCATCAAAAAACAAAAAGATATTTAAAGAAAAAAATAAATAAATATCACAGCTAGTAGGTTAAAAACGTTTCGTGAAAAGTTTCAGAAATGATTAACAATAAATATATTAATACTAAGAAATGCAAATATTAAATGACTTTAAAGTGTTACATTACGGGAACTTTTGTGATTCTCACTGTTGATTTCTACTTTTTTCATCTACAGCACATTTGTAACTTTCTAAATTTCTTTTCATTGTGTTCAACTTGTTTACAAATAGCCTTTGATTGACAGGTTACCGGAAGTTAAACTCGAGGGCTTGATATGGATTTCGAGGGCTGATATCGATATCGGCCCCGAGGGCTGATAACCAACCTTGACTTCCGGCTATTATTGGCCATGCTAAAACGTACATATCAGTACAAAATATGTGATAAATAGTGTTATTACTCTAATCAGTGATATTTTTTACTGTTTTATTAAACATTTATGTTCGTAATTATTTTGTAAAGAGGTTTTCATTCGCTTTATTCATTCAGAAATCATGTGATGCCAATTTACATGATATTCTCAATTTCCAGCAACCATGAGCATTTACTGTCAACAATGTATCATTTACTTAAATTGAAAAATAAGATATCGTGTAACAATGGAAGAGAGATGTGAAATATATCAGAGGGAAACTGGGAAATAAAGTGACAACACCATGGATGGCGTATATGTCGTGTACAAGTTGCGATTTTGTACATGTTATAACTTGTATAATGCAAAAATACAAGTTATAACACGTACAAAAGTACCTCATACATGTTATAACCTGCACAAAATTTCAACTTGTACACGACATATACAAATATTTAAAAACAACAATATACAAATCAAGAGTGGACAAAACACAACATACAAAACCAAAGACTAGCGACACGAACCCCTCAACAAACTGAGGGAATCTTCTCTATATATATCACTGTTTGGTCATATCTGTAATTTCAGATGCATATATTGAACAAAACTGATTCAAAAGAAGGCTCTGAAGACAAGATTAACGGTACTATCAATGAAAATGGTTCGCATACGGGAAATGGAGAGAAAGCCATCATTATAGAAAGAATTCAAAACGGAGAGAAGACAGTTATTGTAGAAAGGAGCGAACACTTATAACTACAGTTGTAAAGGTACGAAAATAAAGTTAAATACTCTCTACTCGCTTTCTTGGTTAAATAAAAAATATTAATGCTGTTCAAAATATTACATGAATGCTATTTCTAATTTCGCCATTTCAGATTCTAATGCATCCTGGGTAATATTTTCAAAAGTTTTCACCAAAACGTCGTGATTGGTTAGAAATGTCATAAACAATTGAAGTTCAACCAATGACGTTACATTATTTTCATTTTGGGGTACGAACAATGAAATTACCCACAGTCCTTTAGATTATGAAAAGGCGAGTTGCTTTTTGTTTTAATATTTTGCTTGGTTTAAGTAATTTTTTAACTTAAGTCTCAAAGGGACAAAGCATAACGAATATTTATTACTTGATGTAAGCATTTACAGCATCGTTCAGTAACACCAGAGTAGCGTTTATCCTCCGGCATCAATAAAATGAAATAACTTTTCGGAATGTGCATCTGTTGCGGTAAATCAGTATCGGTAATGTTGTTGTAGTGAATTATCTTTCAATGGGAAGAAATGCACAGTTTGACTGAAACTCTACATCTTGTTGTACACCAATTGTTATAGTGCATGTGTTTGCATTTGGATTTAACAAAGTTATCTTACCCATCAGCACAATATTTGATTGCATCACCTATTCTTGTAAAAAAAAAACTCCTCTAAAATGAAATGGGTTTTTTTCATTATAGATTGAGCAGTCAGTGTTTAATCAAAGAGCTGGAATGAACAAACAGGACGTTGACGGATATAGCTGTACTTTATAGTGACGACTATCAGTGCTGATACAAGTGTCAAAGACGTGAACTTTGTTATATCTGAATATGAACATTTATTGTCTGTTGTAACTGTGATTCGTATGTAATTTGTGTCATTTTAACATCTCAATGTTTTAAAAGGTTTGCTTTTAATTTCACTGAGCTATTTCAAGTGTATATGTCAGTGTTAAATTTTCTGCAGCGTCTTAACACAAAATGCAATGTTTATTATTTATTTACCAAACCTCAATTTTATAAATTCTTTAATTCACATTCCGTTCAAAAGATGGTTTATAATAGTGCCTTTAACAAAAGAATTTAATTCATAATCTCTATTTATAAAGCTCATTGTGAAAAATATTACATTTTTATACAATATACACATATATCAAATTAACAATTATGAGTCTGAACAAAGAATATTGTTTCCCAGTCTAGATAAAGAAGTCGATATCTGCAGATTTTTTACCATCGCAATTCGAAGAAACAGTGCTAAATAAATGTAGACGAATTTTAAATCTATAATAGATGAACAGTGGTGAAATTATAGTAAAGTCGAATTGTATGATATTGTACATAAACTGAACATAATGGCATATTGGTTTGGTCATATAATTCTGTTTTTATGTCAAAGAACATGACTCGTTTAATTAGAGTATCATTAACAATGACGAAAAGAAAAGGTAGATATTCAGATGTGTAATGATGACCTACTTGGCACATTTTGTACATAATTTAAATAATGTGCACATTATGTGCAGACATTTCTTGTAGATTAACATCTATAAATTATTCAGGGCTAATAATATGATTCATTAAGTTTTATCTGTATGCTTTTATGTAATATATGAGCGCAATTCTTTTACACTGTAATACCGCAGTCCCACTAGTCTATGATCGCACTACAATCTATGAAAAAATGCAAATTTTGACGATCGTAGTGCTATCGTGCAGATCGCAGTAAGGTCGTAATACAGTCGTGGTTAGGTCTTTAAGATCGTAATGACCGTGGCCAACTTTGAACATTTTCAAAACCATCGTGATGCGGTCGTGGCGAAATCAGGTCGTAGTAGAAGCGTAGTGAGAGCTTAGTAAGGTCGTGGTAAAATCGCAAAAAGAGCGTAGCGAGAGCGTAATTCTATTCGGAAAAACTGCGCTACGATCTCTCAGCGACGTTATAACGACCTTACTATGACCATCAAGTTATCACTGCGACCCAATTACGCTTCCACTACGAATATACCACGTTTACATCACACTGTACAAGACATTCGTAAGATTCTAGCACGGGGGGTAACTCCCAATTATTGGGTATACGGGGATATGCCAAAAATATGGGTCATAATTTTGCGGGATTTTATATAAAAATGACCCTCCTTTTTAATGACATCCGATATTAAAATGCATTTACGTTTGAAAACTGTATATTGATTTGGGGTATAATCTACATATCATATAAATATGCTATTGAGAATCTAACATTATTAATGGTCAATTATTAATTTCACCTTTCAAATAAGTTCCCAAATGAACCCCGGAAATTTGTCTCCTGATTTGATCTTCAATAACATTTCAACGTCATATTTTAAATATTGTATATAAGTATATGTCATTCTTTCTTAAATATTTATATAACTATAGGTACTAAATTTCAGTAAATGCTATATTAAAATGGGTACGTTTTTTGAGGCAAAAATGGCACACCCCTACCAAAAATATATTGAAGTTACCCCCAGTGGATTCTAGCCGTCTCCATCACTTTCTTCTTACGACCTGACTATGTTCATACTACAACCATCATGCTCATTGTCATTTTCTCATAAAATATACAAATTCTCTCACTGTCTTGTTTGTCAGTATGTTATTTGGACCTCTTATCCTTTTTCTCAAAAGGCTCAACAATGCTTGACATATCTGTGTCATTCTTGTTATCGTTCACTCAAATATCGCCATTTGAGCTTGATGGACCAGCAATAGGTGGTGATTCAGGTTGGATTTGTCGGCCCAACATCTCTGCTGGATCAGGATTCGTTATTATCAGAACTCCCTCTGCCTATTCATCTACCCCTTCCTCCTCGCCCATGTGTGATGGTATATTTTGGTGTTATGACTGTGCTGTTTCCGAGAAATCTACGTATTTATCAGAAGTAGAAGGAATGGAACAGTATTGATATGGAATTCGATGTTGACGTTATTGCTGAGAAAGTAGTAGGACCGCGGTATGAACGTAGTATAATCATGGTAAGAACGTGCTATAATGGCAATAGAAGCGTGATATGATCGTGTTGCAATCGGATAACTCGTGGTATGGTCGTAGTGAGATCGTGATAATCGTAGAAAAGGCGTGGTGAGAACGTGGAATAATAGTAGCGGGATCGGTAAAGAGGCGTAATGATGAAGTAGTATCATCGTGAAAACTTCAAAAGTTAACCTTTTTAATGCCGTTCATACCGCGACTTCACGATCTTAGGTTATTTAAGATTGTGATGAGCATGGTGCGATCGTGGTCTAGTGGGACTGGTGCTTAACTTTGTGATCTTCATATATGAAAAGTCATTTTTATATCAATTAAATGTTTATAAACTACAAAAAAATGTACTTTGTATCTTCATACATGTAACACATATACAAACCAAACATTAAAGTGTTATATCTTATTATGCGCTATGGTATTTTACTCATTATTGAAGGCCGTACGGTGACAAATTGTTGTTTTCTTCTATGTCATTTGGCCTCTAGTTGCGAGTTGTCTCACTGAAAATCGTACTATACATGTATATTCTAACCTTTATATAAAACATCAGAAAAGCATGAAAGATTACATATAGAAAACTTGTATGGATACAAATAACAATAAAAACTAAAATATACACATTGTACAGTATACGAAAAGTATGTGTTATAAATCTAATGGGATCACACTAAAGAACTACTTTGTAATAATTTAAGATTAACGATCTGTGAACTAAACACACGGACATATAATAGGTAAATGCGTCAATAATAGGGTACAGCAGTCAACATTGTGTTATGATCTTAATCACAATAAAACAAATAAATTAATAACAAAGAAAAACAAAATGGCATATAGACCAAGCCCATAAGAACAAATGAAAGACAAGAATACACAAATGGCACTATAACACAATAACTGGATGTATAAGTACAGAACCAACTCATGTATGTATCAAAGACACATAGAAAGGATATAGACAAAACAAGTTTGCAAACATGAAAGACAAGACTACAAATATGTTTTACAATATCACTATAACGGGATGTATAAGTACAGAATCACGAATCAACATCTTCAGTCTTCAAATAACTCCTCTTCCATGAAGGGATGACGCTTAAAATATTGTTAAAGAAGATCACAAGGAATCAATAAAATTCCTGGAGAACATACCATACCATAACCAGAAGAATAGATGAAGTCCATGAGGCACAACACTGCAAATAAAGATACAATCACACTTATCTCTTAACATAGAGTGAATTGAAGAGATCTAGACATGTCAACAGATCCTACTGAAATGAGTACATTATATGCTATCCGACGTAATTGTAATCATATTGTGTTGTAAAACAAACAAGGAAATATCCAAATATCCGCTCAAGTTGCCATCAGGGTGATGGTTTATGTTTTGGATTTCTTTTAACAACAGTTTACTGGGACTAAATGTGTATGCTTTGCCTTCTTATTCATGTATTTTTATTTCAAACATACTTCAGAGATGAACTTTAGATGAAGAATGGAAAAATAATGCTGAGGCGATTCAGTATTTGTCCTTTCATGCATGATTACAAATTTCATAATTTGGATGATAACGTATACCCATTAAACTTGTCTTCAACTGTTACATCAAAATAGTACCGCTACATTCGCGTCAAACATTCTAACATTCTGAATTCTGGATTCAGAAATCGACTAAGGGGGTCAGTTGGAGTGGAAATGTTCGTCAACTGATTTTTAAAAGTTTTTAAGTCACCGAACTCCAAAGAAAATTCTAAACGTAAAGTTGCAATCAGATGGCAAAATCTATTGACATTACCTTCCGTTGATTTTTACATATTCCAGATTTAATGTAATATACTAGTCAGAAGAATTTTGTTCATATAAATAAAGTCAACAGTAGTATACCGCTGTTCAAAACTCATAAATCCATGGACAAAAAACAAAATCGGGGTAACAAACTAAAACCGAGGGAAACGCATTAAATATAAGAGAACAACGACACAACACTGAAATGTAACACACAGAGAAAAATAGGTATTTTTCAGTTTTGGGACAATAACTCCAAAATGCTTTGAGCAGTTTTCACTAAACTTCGGTAAGAGGTTTACATCTATAATGATAAGCTTCCTTTAGGTTTTCTTATACTTTTATGTATCGCATGTAGTAGTTGTGGAACTTTCGTGGACAAAATTGTAGGCGTATTATGCGATCTTGGTGCAGCCCTTTATTGTACACTGTTATTGATTATCTGGTTTATACTTCCGAACATCATATTTTTTGCATTTATTTGTTATAAAATATTGCAAAAAGGGGGGGGGGAAAGATGTCACATATTTCCTCAAAATTTGTCTAAAAGTAGATTTCAATCGCTTGAAGTAATACCTTTTCTGAAACTGTGTACATATATCATTCAGCAAATCCAATGAAAATCATATGTCTTTCGTCTCAGTTTTTTGTAAAATTGCGTTATAAACTTCGTGTAGAAAAAGAGTGTTTGTAACCAGTACATTGATTTCTGGACCGATGGCAGGTCTAGCAATTGAAATACGGACTGTCAAACAGAAAACAGCCCATAAAACATGTAAAAATAATATTGATGCTCTTATAAACCATCTTTGAAGGCTAAATTAGCACTCATCTGTCTAAAGATGAATTTTATCACACAATAACTTTCCTATTTGAAAAATCCACAGGGGCCATAATGCGAAACTAAACTCCTAACTGTGTATTGCTACCTTAAGCAATTCATCCATACTCTGTAAATACAATTTACAGAAACATTATGTCTATGCTGAAGAGTCGTACTTTAATAAACGGAATTAGGTATATCATATGAAAATGTATATACTCAATAAAACATATTAATTGAACGACCGTATGCAGAACTTAGAATTAGAATTAATAAATGGATGAAAATGGTCAAGTGTATCGTAAAGCACTTTAGATAAAAGATCTCGATTACATAGTACAGTATCAATGTTTTTGTAAATTGGAGTATTGCAGATTTAGTGAATATGGTCTTTGTAATAGATTTCAAGTAAAAACGGACGTAGCGAGATGATTTATCAGATAAGATTAGATTAGGGAATAGACAGAATATATGAACAGTTATAACTATAACTGGCAAAATATTTAAAATAAACATAAAAAAAGACACTTAAAAGCCGAACAGTTCAGTAACGTGTACGCGCATTAAATCATATCCGATATGAACAAGAACAGATGTGGAAGAAAGGTCAATAACACGGCAACGCAACACAAACAACTACAAGATGTTTACATACATTGTTTGTATATGCTCTAATACAAAAGAAATATGTATATTTTTTTTTCATATATATAAAACTGTTGGCTTCAATGGTTTTACACTAGTAATTTTCGGACCCTTTATAGCTTGTTATTCGGTGTGAGCCAATGCTCCGTGTTGAAGGTCGTACATTGCCCTACAATGGATTAACTTTTTTTTTTTAATTATTTTTTTGATGGAGAGTTGTCTCATTGGCACTCACACCACATCTTCCTATATCTATGTAGTTTATGCCAAAAACAAATCCCGCAAACAACACTTTATACACTTCACGCGTCCAAATTCTTTGAAACCCAAGGATTTTCTAGAAATGAAAAAGATTTTGAATCAGCCGAAGTCTTATTAGTTGTGAATGTGTGAAACAGAAATGTGTAAGACACTCTGTTAAAGGGAGAAACTGTAGATACGTGTAGCACGATTATTGATTAATAATACAGCTGTTATAAACTGTATGCATCCATATATGTGGGCTAGCTTTGTTTTTAATTATAGTCATTCTGGACACTAAAAAAAAACATTGAAAGCTAACAATATATAAATAAAACTTGTGAGATTAAAGGTCAAAATGATAGCAAAATGAACTGCGAACGTGAGAAAAAAAGATTCCTTTACTGAGGAAATATTTCGAAATATCATATACTAACAGGGTTCTCGACAAAAGACCTTAACATTCGTCTAACTACTATGGTTTTGTTACTAACATATTTATACGATACCGCTCTTGACATGCAGCCACCGACGGTACTATCTTAACAAGACATGGTAACGATTTAAATTATATTTCTAGTTACAAAGCATATTTTATAAGGCAAAATTTGAGGTGATTCTATTATGAAAAGTTTTGGCTGTTCCATTCATCTTCTTTTGATTTTGGTGTTCCCAAACGTGTTATATAATAACTTATACGAATTGTGATCACACGAGTACATTAAAAAACAATTGTTTTCAATACGGAATTCTAAAAGTAACAAATGCTGTATTTTTGGCAATCGTGTTTGGATTGCATCGACATAACATAAACATGTTATACAGTATCGAAAACATACCATGTTCCTACATATATAGTTATTATTTTTAGCTTGATTTTGACCTATTATAGAACCTTTATACATCTTTCTTCAATTCAAATTGATAACAAACTTGAAGATTTAACGACCTATAATTGCAGATAGCGTTAGAACAAAGCAGCACACTGTAGATTGACAATTTATCGTAGTCGAAAGATTCTTTAAAATTCAGTCGAGTAGGAATATATATAGGTTTTTTGAAATACAGGTAACAAAATGTTGTATTACAATACTATCAAATGTTATAAAATGTCAGCACAAAATGAGAAGGGAGAGGAGAAATATTTGTGTAAGTGCAACTTCATTAAAAAATAATGATATTAAAGGATATCTAGCGACAGTATCACAAATGAGATTTACATATGTATCAGTAAGTAACATTATTAAATGTACAAGAAAGTAAAAAGAACATTGTTGTAAGTTTCCCACCCATTGTCCTAGCAAGTCAACTTTGCAGTATCTATATGAATGAGTTCTCGAATTACGAATAACTTTCTGCATGTATGTCAAAATTAAAGATAAAATTGGTCAATGTCAGAAAAATATAAATTTATTTGAATTCGGCAGAAAACTGGGGAAGGGCTCGGTAGAACCTCACCCTTCCCCAGTTTCTCAGCCTTATACAACAAAGTTTAAATTTTACTGATATTGGCCATAGTTTGTATATGTATATTAGACAATTGATAGTTCTTTCACACCATTATTACCCCTTAAATTTAAATCTGGGTTTAGTTCTAGCATATTAATGAATTTTCTTTCAATGAATAAACAGCCAAAATCAACGTTTTTAATGTTTTAAAAGTTTGATAACACCCTTTAACAGCACTTAAAACTTTCGGCAAATATTTACACGATGTGTGAAAGTGTTCATGTAGATCATTAACATTAAAGTAAATGTATGGTCACACCGGCGGTTATTATTATTAGTATACTAAAACAATTATTTACAAACGTGTCATTGTATTTGTTGGGGTGTACTGTACTAGTAAAGCAAAGTGTCTGGCGTATTTAATTATAATCCTGGTACCTTTTATAACTAAAACTGAACTAAAATGGAAACAGTTGTTAATACATTTCACTGGGCTGACTATTCGATTTTTGTTTTATCACTGGGCATTGCAACAGGAATAGGAATATATTACACATGGCGAGACAAAAAGAATCAGACAACTGCGAATCTTCTTCTCGGAGACCGCAAAATGGGACTTGTTCCCGTTACTATGTCTTTGATGGCCACTTCAGTTTCCGGTGGTATGATTATGGGAGTCCCATCAGAAGTGTTCTTTAATGGAACTATGTTTATATATATTGTATCAACAAATGTGTTATCTTTGCCATTTGTTATACATTTCATAATACCAGTATATCATCAACTTCAAATTACTAGTGCATACGAGGTAAGAACAAGGATTTGTAGCTGCAATAATAATCTTTTAACAATTGATATGTTTTAGCTATTCGAGAACTTCTGCATATAATCAATACCCACACATTTTTTTAATCTGCCACTTCTTAAGCATATTCCATATTCCATATTCCATATATCATCATAAATATATAACTTAAATACCGAGCTGCCAGGAAAATTATACACGGTTAGCCCCTGAGCTGATGGCAATGCCAAAATAAACAGCTCAAACCCATCAAACAAATGAATTACAACTGCAATAATTCTGACCTGGTACAGGCATTTGTTTAACAGAAAGATGTGGATTTAACTAGATTTTATAACTAGAGAAACCTCTTACTTGTATGACAGTCGTATAAAATTCATCATATTGACAATGATAAATGAAACAAACAGACATAATATGTTATAATGTCTGTTACAATCTAAATCACTATAAAAAAAAAAAACAATTATTAAACAAAGCACATTTAAAATTTTGCCAAAAAAGAAAGACAAGAATACAAAAATTTCTCATAGCACAATGACGGGATATATAAGTACAGAGCCACGTCAAATGGGTACATTACCAACAATAGACTGAGCAGTATGAGCCATAATATACAAAGACAAATAAATGAGATCTCACAAACATGTTTAACCCCGCCGCATTTTTTCGCCTGTCCCAAGTCAGGAGCCTCTGGCCTTTGTTAGTCTTGTATTATTTTACTTTTAGTTTCTTGTGTACAATTTGGAAATTAGTATGGCGTTCATTATCACTGAACTAGTATATATTTGTTTAGGGGCCAGCTGAAGGACGCCTCCGGGTGCGGGAATTTCCCGCTACATTGAAGACCTTTTGGTGACCCTCTGCTGTTGTTTTTTTTATTGGTCGGGTTGTTGTCTCTTTGACACATTCCCCATTTCCATTCTCAATTTTATAAAACACACAATTCTTAAAAAAATATAAAAATAAAATGCTATTCGACAACTTAATTGTATTAATTTGTCTTCTAAAGGATTATGCTTTTTTAGATTTTGAAATATCAATAGTCACGTGGACATTTTACACTTCTATTGAAAATTTGACAAATCAATGTTCAAAGCAATATAATGCTGGTCTTTCCGATATAAAACTTTCCTCGGTTTTCTCAATACAAAATTAGCACCTGAAACACCTAGTCTACTCTATTTAGTTGGTTGATTTCTCTCAATATTGTCTTTGTAGTCTGTAGAGTAGTGCAGTGATGGTAATATTTCAAGCTTTTATTTAATATTTTGCAGTATTTAGAATTAAGATTTAATAAAGTGGTCAGAGTATTGGGATGTCTGCTGTTTCAACTACAAACTGTAAGCGTATTAATTATAATTTAGTAATATGTGAATGTATTTAAAAAAAGACCATTTGTCCAAATCAACATTCTTTGCTTTGTTTCATAATCATTATTAACATTGACAGTGTTGTTTCACTTCGTTTACTGAAGTGACAATTTAAGGTTCGTCATAACAAACGGACAGATATAGCTTTATTTACATGCCAAAAATTGCTCTGAGTACAGACTTACCTGTGAAGTTGGAAAAGGCTAGATATAATAAAGTTAAATGCATTTTGTGATTCAGAAAGATAAAATCTCTTTTTGGATTTTGATACGCATTCTTTTACCCTCATGCAAAAGGTTTGAAAATTAACTAAATTGTGAAACAACTATGAGCTGCTCCCTCAGGTAGACAACCGGTTTGTATTGTTTTGATTGTCCTTGATTCATGTAATTGACATGGACAAGAGGTATCTTAACAACTTATGGTGAGATAAAGAGTTTATCTGAGTCAGTGAGTGGACAATAGCAACGTAATTCAGGTGTTTGTTTATTTATGCACCTTCTGCAGAAAGGGAAAAAATGCACATCAAAAACCCAGAAAGTTTTTATCTTTCTTAAACACAAAATGCATTTAACTTTTATATATCTAGTGGATGCTAGGCATTACAACATTCCAAACATCGCAGGTAAGTCTGTACACAGAGTAGTTTTTGAGGTGCAAATACGGCCATATTTGTCCATTTGTTATGATGATTCTTAAAGAATAGTTAAATAAATACTTAAATTGAGTCCGTTATGCCTGGGGCAAGGACGTATATCAGACGTGAATCTATAATCTAATATACGGACTTGTTGTAAGTCTTTGTCAGGAGTTACATTTAGTCCGATATCTATTTAATTGTATATACATTAATTAACATTTTTTATCACTTCGTATTGCCGATGAAAACATTCTGAAGTTTTCCAAGATATACTGTTTATGAATTTAAAAAAAAAAGAGAGAAAAAACACATTATATCATACTAGTAGCTGTATATTGCTTTGTACAAATAAGGTCGTTAGTTTTCTCGTTCGGAATAATTTGTATTTGTCATTTCGGGGTCACTTATAATAGCTTTCAATACGGTTTAGGTGTTGAGTATTGTCGAAGACCATGCGTTGCCCTATAGTTACTAGCTTCTGGGTCATTTCGTCTCTAGAATTGTCTCAATGACAGTCATATTATATCTATTTACGTGTGTACCTAAATGATTTAATTTTGGATGTAACACGTCTTCTGATTGGCTGACATTGTTATATCTATCAACTTATTTACATAATTTTGTCATTTGACCAATTACGTCATCAACGTTTTTGCGTTATTAACCTCGGCTTAAAATTGAATTTCAAATTAAACGCGCGTTTATATTCAGTGAGCGCCACATTTTTTATGCTATTTCTTCATAGACAGAAAAACAATTACAGTCATTCCCCAAATAAACTTAATCCTGAATTTATTCTTGAGACAGAGACTAACAAAATGCCTAAATCCAACAGGTTGCATACAAACAAAATATATAAACAAAACAGATGATGCACAATGTATTAATGTATATACTTATGATTTTTTTCCATTATAAGATATTAGGCATGGCTTTAACATTGTATGCCCCAGCATTAGCACTTAATCAAGGTAGGTGGACAAAGTATGTTTTTTTTATTTCGTGACATCTATTTTAATCGATATTAAGGGCATACGATACAGTTTTTATCCCGTTTGTAGGCATTTTTTACCCGAATAAATCAAATATTTAATACAAAATATACCTTCATATGTTACCTTTTGAGAACTTTGAGGTTTAAATTTCAGATATTTGCTCAAAATACGGATTTGTTGACGTATGTTTCCTTTCGATTTAACACATAACATTTTTTATTTTAAAAGTTTAACACGAGTTCTTTTTTATTAAAGTATTTGTAATTTATGTGTTATATAAAGATTGCATAAATTTGTTCATTTCATTTTTTAAAATAACTGAAATTTATCAAATATTCATGAATGAAGAAAAAACCGTCATTTTTTGCAGTAAACTAATCAAATTAAAAAAAATGCCCTATTTACGTTTTCATAAAAAATTGTACACATAATCTTCTTACGTAATCCAACCAAATGTCATTTAAAAAGAGGAGTCCATGAACTCGTTTTCAAGTTAAATTAGTTTGAATTATAAAAAAACAGCCGAAAACTTCATCTTTTCCCGATAAGTCACCGTTTGACGTCGCGAAAATAACAATTTATGTTGGCAAAGTCATTACCTCCCCTGTAATTAAAGGCAACAGTAAACCGCTGTTCAAAACTCTTAAATCGATAGAAAAAAACAAATCCTGGTTACAAATTAAAACTGAGGGACACGCATTGAATATGAGGGAACAACGACACAACATTAAAATGTAACTCACACAGAAACGAACTAACCATTAGACAAAATCTGATGCGAATAACAAATATAACATCTAAACTAAAAACATGAATTTGGGATAGAAAAGTACCGTGACACGTCCTATATTGTGAATTCACACTCAAATATTAGAGAAAACAAACACAACATTAAAATGTAACACACATAGAAACTAACTATAATATAGCAATGGCTATATTCCTGATTTGGTACAAGACATCTTTAAAAAAGTAAAAAAAATGGTGGGTTGAATCTGGTTTTGTGGCATACCAAACCTCCCGCTTTAATGGTAATGTTAAATATAACATTAAAATGACAACACAGCATAACAGAACTATAATACAAATAAATAGGAGAACATATTGGACAAAGAACCAATCGAAAAAAAGCGAATAAAAGGCACCAGATTTAAAATTTAATTCACCAGGAGTGCGTTCATAAGCCCCGCACACGGATTGCAAGCATTTCTAACCAGTACGATACATACATTGTGGTTGAGTAACACGATTGGCCTTTTATTTAGTTTCAATGTACATAAATGATCCGCAATACCTAGAAAAAAGATGTCTGCAACTCCAAACCAGGACTATTACATAAAGTAATTGTATTCGCATTCTCTATATATGAGCTAAAACATTATAATTGACATTATCAGTATAACTAATTGATTGGTTGATTGATAATGTTCATCCTGCGACGACTAACGGTATACTAAGAAACATCATCGTTTATAACTGCCATGTACATAACCTATCTTTTATGTTTCAGTGTAAGACCCATCATTCGTCCATTTTATAAAATTTATACACAATTTCTATATAGACGGCACGACGTCACCCATATGTCTATAAAAAACAATGCTTTACACTATAAGCATGAAAAAATGTACAAGTAGACTTTGCGACCACTTTTGAAAATATTCTGAATCTTCAAGTATTAAAAAAGCAGATCGCAGTGCCTCAGTATTGCTAATATTACTACCTTAATCTTTATCTTTTTCAGTCATGGGAATTGAGCTGTGGGTATCCATTGTTGTTATTGGCCTTGTTTGTACATTTTATACTGCACTGGTATGTATTACATTTCCTTATTACGATTTTTTAATCTAGTAATTACATTTAAAAAAAAGTAGAGAGCACTTAAAATGAAAGGTGAAAGATGCCAGATTGACCAACCTTTATTTAATATCTATTGCGCATATCATTGTTCATGGAATACATTGCAACACATTAATCCTTTTGTTAAGACTGCAGTTAGTTTTAATGGTATCTATATCAATTTTATAGCTACATCCAATATTTTCTAATTAATTGCCTCTCTTATACATTGTAAATGGTTAATAACAATTCAACATTAATAAAAAAAAGAAAAAAGAAAGCTACTACGAGAGTAGCATGCTATGTTCATGTGTAACACGTTGAAGGAAGAATCCCGGGTGTTTTGTTTAATTAGTTAAAATAGATATGAGAAGATGTGGTATGGGTGCCAATGTTACACCTCTCCATCCAAGTCACAATTTATAAAAGTAAACCATTATAGGTAAAAGTACGGTCTTCAACATGGAGCCGTGGCTCACACCAAACAGCAAGTTATAAAGGGCCCCAAAAATTACTAATGGAAAACCATTCAAACGGAAAAACCAACGGTCTTATCTGTAATAAAAAAAAACAAGAAATGAGAAACACTTATCAACCATATTACCAAACTACTGAACATCAGATTCATATTTTATCCTTTTCAACTTAAATGATCATCAATGAAAATTTTTTTGTTCTTTAGGGAGGATTAAAAGCAGTGATGTGGACGGATGCTTTCCAAATGATAATTATATGGATAGCATTGCTAGTACTAATAATAAAATCCACTATTGATGTTGGGGGAATATCCTATGTCTTTGAGAAAGCTAATGACGGTGGTAGATTAGAATTTAACAAGTTAGTATATGCTAACATTTAATTTCTTGACCACTAAAATATATTCTACATAGGTTCATATTTACACCTTTGTGTAGAAAATATTTTGTTTTAAATATGAATTTATTTCCTGTTTGCTCCATTTTGATTAGACACATTGCGCTATGCATACACTTATGTGGTGTTACATCTTACAAAGTTTATCAAAATCATTTCGCAAAGAATTCCGCTCAAACCAGTGATATGTGCAGTTGTAGTGAGGTGATAGTGTTTTTTCTCGCTTCTTCTTTCCCTCGCTCTCTCTGGTGAAGGTCTCACTTTGTCTTTGGTTTGAGAACAGCAACCCAAACAGGAGTCAAATTTAAATCATGGGTTTTACCGTATACTAAAAGTAAAAGAAAACTCATTATCGGTATTCTATACTCCCGAACACTCTTTTATTTTAAGTGAAGGTTCATATGTGCATTATGTCGGTCTTTCTAGTTATTGGCAAATCAATATATATGAAAAACAGGTGTGATATAATTGCCAATTTAGAAAAATATCCACCAGAGTTCAAATGACGACGATTATAGCAATTATAAAGCTCACGGTACGGCTTCTAACAATAACATTACCATACTATTAGGTCAGCTAATAAAAGCACCGAGAGGAAAAATGTAAAATGCGATCGTTATTGAGATAATATAGCATATCAAATCAACATTGGATTAACAAATAAAAAAAAAAGAATATAAATTGTTTAACTAAAACGGTAAAGCAAACGCAAACTCGGCAATTTTTTATGGCTTCCAATATTTTGAAATACAAAGTCTTTCATGTTGCAATGTTATTTCAGTTTTAATCCCAGTCCAATTGAGAGACATACATTTTGGACATTGTTTATTGGTGGCTTTATGTTAACATTGTCTGGCTATATTGGAAGTCAATCAATGGTGCAGAGGTTCATTAGCATGAAGAATGTCAAAGGAGCACAGTCGTAAGTTTTATATTGACATAAACGCTTTAAGACCTTATTTGTAAAACTTTTTTTGTCCATGTCAACTGTTTTAATTAGTTTTGAAATAACTCTGCCAGACTGATAGATCATTGAAAGAAGGTAACATACTTATAGTATATAAAGGTGAACTGACAATCCTGTACAAAAAACAACTGTAAAAATATAAAGAAAGAAGATATGGTGTGATTGCCAATTAGACAACTCTCCATCAAAGACCCAAATGACACAGAAATATACAATTATAGGTCACCGTACGACCTTTAACAATGAGCAAAGACCATACCGCATAGTCAGCTATTAAAGGCCATGAAAAACTATTCGTTTATGTACTTGTACCTTGTATTGGGTCACCGACTCAAATTCAAATAAGATGGGTTGTGATCTAAAAAACAAGTTTAACCCTGCAACATATTAATATATCTGTCCAAGACAGTAAACTCGTTAGTGTTTTTTTTTTTTTTTTTTTTTTTATTATTTCATGTCTTAGAATAAATACCATGAGGCATACACAGTAGAATAAAACCTTCGAAATAAGTCATTTTCCTTCAATATACGTACATTTAATAAAACAATGTGTTTTTCAAAACACAATGTAACGAGATTGGCGAATATCATTCTAAGTAATAACCGCTTTTCGTCGATTTAATTTCAGGGCATTGTATATACAGCTACCTACTAGTATAATAATGATCACTGCGTTGGTATATATTGGTCTGGTTCTCTTTGCCAAGTATGGTGACCAAAATCCTGTACCGTGTATAATTGATAAGAGCGATCAGGTAAAGTTCACAACTTCTCTGCCATTTTTACATGTTTTTTTGTTGAAAAAAACAAAATATTTTACTGACATAAAGCAATCAATAATGAAAGTAAAATAGTATGATAAAAATTTGCTTTAGGCAACCAATATGATTCAGTTGTGTCCAAATTAAGCTAACACACATTGATGATGAGTTATTCACTTGCAAGTGAATAATTCGACCTCATTAAATCCGTATCCACAAATATGAAATTAAAAGACATAAATATCATGTTCTATAAATTATCTATTTTAGACTTTCTTAATTTGGATAAAATTTACATGGTTATAAATCAAATATAAGAATTTGAATCATCTCGGTGAACATTTATTTGACAGCTAGTGCCCCTTTTAAAAACATGTCGTCACTGATCATATAAATACATAAATACTCAGTTAAAAAGATACGGTATGGGTAAATTGTTATTTCATCTGAAAAAAATCCAATCGTGAGTAAATACTAATGGGATAATTAAAGGATATCTGTATTGAACAATTCGAAACATTTGCATTGTTTTTACAAAGCTTAGTTTGTTTGTATTTAACACATGTTATATGTGGGTTTCTTCACCTTGAAAAGTTATTGTTTGCTGACGAAACAAACATACTCGTCATGCCAAAAAAAAAGTTTAGTTGATATAAAAAATGATAACTTTTGTTTGTGTAATACTTTGACATTTTAACAGCTTTTACCCTACCTCGTTATGGACGTATTAGGGAAGATTTATGGGCTACCTGGATTGTTTGTCTCTTGTATATTCAGTGCGTCACTAAGGTACATATATGAACACTTTCTGATTTACATACCAGCCAAGATAATTCAAGACAAACAATAAATCATATTGACATAAATAACTAGAAATAAAATAATTAGATTATACACAAGACAAAGGCAACATTTTAGTATCTTAAGGACTGTTGCAAACAGTTTGAACATAATACAACAGAAGTTCATTGCTCTGGTAATGCATGTAATATATATACAACTGAATATAAGCCTTTTATATTTCATTTCTAATTCTTAATTTCTTAATTCATTTTCAATTTTGTTATTAGATTACAATAATATATTGTATAGTTAGGTTCGATCATGTATAACGGATATTTTTACAAAATCTTTCAACACACACTTTATAAAGATCTAACACGAATCAGAGCAGATGTCTCTTGTTTTGATACATCTATCTAGTAGAATATACATGTGCTCTATATGTATATTTGTCATCCTTTTTTCTTGCACAAATTAGTTTAGCGACTTATTTTTTTAGTATATAACATTTACTTTATGTCCTTATTTAATTTTTTGGAGATTTGTCTAAGACAACCACAAATGTATACTTTTATCCAAAACAAATCAAACAATCTATGAAAACAATAGAGGCGGATATCATGAGAAGAGAAGCCGTTCTTTTGGTTAAGATGGGAAGGTGCAATTTTATTTATATTTAATACATTGTATATGTGGATTTGCCTGTGTGTTATACACTACACTTTATTACACATTGCTCTATTTCATGCGTGAATTTATTTTAAGTTGAACATATTGCATTTTCACTGACTATACTTTTTTTATTATCGTGTTTTTCAAACGTGTTTTTCTGGTTGTTTATTCCTTTTTTTTATACAAGTTAATTGTGTTGTTCTTTCTCTGTAGCACAGTATCGTCAGGAGTGAATGCGTTAGCTCTTGTCCTTATTACCGACATCTTAAAACCACTGTACAAATACATCAAGCAACGAGACATGGACGAAGCTGTTGCAACCACGTTGTCTAAAGTAGCTGCTCTGTTTTATGGTCTGCTAACAATTGGTTTAGCATTCCTGGCCCAGTATTTTGGAAGTCTCATTGTTATAGTTGGTTTAAGTATTTCTGGTATGGTTGGAGGGCCATTACTAGGACTATTTACATTGGGATTTTTCTTCCCGTGTACAAATTCTTTGGTTAGTGTTGGTAAATATATGTGTTGGTAAAATAAAATGAAAGACTTATTGGTATATTCAGTTCCAATAAAGATTAAAAAAGACTGTTCTGGCTACACTGTTTTAATTCTTCCTATTTAATAGTTTTATTATTATTTTACGTTAACTAAGCTTTCATTTTTGCTAAGCGGAAAACAGTTTGATGCTGAAAAATACTTCAAGTTCTTGTAAGATTTACATGTAATGTTGCGTGAAAGGTCTGTAATGTCATGCTTTTTTGAAAACAATTTATTCCTATTATATGTTTGTGTATCTTGTATGTTTTGGTGTTTATTTGATGTTGGTTTTATTTTTATGTTTTTCTAGTTGGTATTTTTATTTAGAGGGGGGGTCTCTCTTGTGGTTTACTGGTTTTTTTTTCAAATTGACACAGCAAGATTTAAAGAAATAATTAAAAAAAAATAGTGACAATAAATTAAATAATTGTTTCGCCTTGCCCGCACGGGAACAAAAAAAAACATATCATATCCAGCAAAAAGCGTCGAATAAATGTAGAAGATCAAGCAACAAGAAAACATTTTGTATGGATTATACAGAGAAAATGTGCATTATAATATGGATAGAATGTAGAGTAAATGATAAAATTGTAAAATAAAATAAGAGAAGATAGCTCTTATAAAATCCTTTTAGAATATCAAAAGAAATATTGGGTTATCTGTACATTTTTGTGTTTTGCTATTTCACAATTCAAGAGGACGGAAGACTCCCATACCAAATCAGTTTTCATATATCTTGAACTTACTAGGTGGAGACAATGATACACAATAATATATACAATCTTATAGGATGTCCATTCTAAGCTCGAATAACCATCTAATTTAATTTCCATACGTACTTCCAGGGTGCAACTGTTGCGGTGCTATGCAGTTTATCATTTTCGTCTTGGTTAGCTATTGGAAGTGTTGTTAACATGTCTGGGCCAGCACCAACATCATGTCTATCGTCTAGTAACACATCAATACTAAATGACACATTATTAGGCACGACTACGATGATATTGAACTTAACATCGGATATATCCATTGGAAATAATATAGAAAAGTACGTATAGGTTAATAGCTCTGATTTATTTTTCTATCTGTTTGGACAAACTTCGTCTGAATAATGTTCACTTGAAAATAGGAAAACAATTCACGTATTAAATTAAATTTTCCATGAACCAGGCCGTCATTAAACTAGCAAAAAATCACAAAATGTTCTAAAGTTGATAAAAAAAACAACAACCCGACCAAAGAGCAGAAAACAGTCCAATTTTACCAATGGGTCGCCAACAAAGCAAGACAAATTCCGCACCGGGAAGCGGGCTTCAGCTAGCTGCATTCAAACATATCAACCAAGCACTGAACAAGACTGAACTATATAATTATATAACTTTTAATTAACTTCAAACACATCTTTTATGGCCTTTATCAACTTAAAGATTGAAACGCCTATGCATATAACAAAAGAAGGACAAAATATACCATAGGAACATTCAAACTCATATGGTATATCGAAAATAAAATGACAACGCCATGGCTAAAAATGAAAAAGACAAACAGACAAACAGTAATACACATGAAACAACATAGAAAACTAAAGAATAAACAACACTATTCCCATTAAGAATTAGGGTTAATCTCATGCGTTCCGGAAGGGTAAGCAGATTCTCATGTGGCACCCGTCGTGTAGTTTTGTCGTAAAGTTTTGTTATCAATCGACCCTCATTGTCAATTTTTAGATGTTAGTCAAGATATGAGGTCGACCTAACTGTATCTGTTGTATCCTTTATCTCTAGTTCAATGGGATGAGTGCGTTCGACATAGTCACCAAATTTTGAGTTATGTAGAGAAGAACATCATTTATATAGCTGAAAATAGAGTTAAAGGATATTGCTAACGTCTTTTCTTTCTTTCTAAGAGGTTCCTGTATGAATTTTGCCTCATAACAATAAAGAAACAAGTCGACAAAAAGAGGGACACAATTCGTTCCCATTAAAAACGTCTTCCGAACGTAGAAAATATGATGTAAATCAAGAAATCAAGCATCTTGATAATGTCAGTTTCAGAGAATTTATTGTTTGAATCAGAGTGACCCTTTACAAAGTAGGAATTTTCCCTTCCTAAGACAAGATACTTGTATCTTCGTTGGCCATTCTTTTTTATGAAACAAAGCAATACCAACTCTTTAAATACGTCTTTTAGTTTGGAATGTGGAATACTTGTCTATTGTGTAGAAAGTCAAATGTTTTAATGCTATTACAAGATGAAAGAGATTAGATTGTATGTTTTCCAAAAGATCTTAGGAATTTTTAAGTATCCACATCTAATTCACGCCACCTCTAGAATATGCAGTTTCACAATTTCTTTGCAGCCCGTCTATGATTGCTGATAAAAAAAGATGTTAATAATTTAGAAAGAGGTTTCGTGGAGCACTTGAAAGACCCCTCAATATACCGTTGTTTGTAAGGAAACGTATACAGTTTAGGTATCCAATACAGTGATGGAAGATATAGTTCATCATCTACGGTTAACAATATAGAACAACCTTCATATCATGAATGTGGTTACTATGATAATGTGATTGGTTTTTTATATTGTAGGTCCGACCTGCAGACATTTTACAGCATTTCATACCTATATTATAGTCCACTCGCCGTAATAATAGCAGTCATTGTAGGACTTTTGGTCAGTTGTATGACAGGTAAACGTTACGATAGTCATTAATGATAACCAAGAATTGTTCAATTTTTCTCTCACTAAATAAGTCAGAATTTGATGACTATGTTACTCATCTATCCCATTGGACTTGAGATCAAAAATGCAACAGAAACAGGGAGGTCTGCCTCTTATCTCTTCTTACACCTAGAAATTGAAATGAGGGTATGTATGAAAAATGAAAAAAAATATGATTTCAGCTTCTTAATCGTAAAATGTCTTTTCTGCGTAGCAACATTCCAGCAGCGCATAACAAACTCATAGATCGAAAACAAACTCTTTGACACATTTCCCATTTCCATTCGCAATCTTATAAATACGTCATGGTTATAACTTTCATGCGTCTGAGGCATTTATCTAAATTCACGTTCATAAGAAATGTTCAAATTCAAATGATTTGAAGCCAATGATACATAAAAACCGAAACAGTTTTAGTTTAAACATATTTATTTATAGTGGATTGGGAAACAAAATTTGCAACTTATATTAATCCCTTTCCACTTTGCGGGTGCGAGTTCTGCCTTGTAGCGGCATTAGCCTACTCTTTTTCGAAATCTACAAGGGTGTCTTTTGCGTGCAAGAGATATGGCTCTCTCTTAACACGGGTCAGCCATTTATCGTCCCCTTCCGACGGACTATCATCGTTTCCTCAAGACCATACTCGCAAATGGTGTCGAGGGAGAGCCGAAAATTGAGTTCCTGAAATTTTCATCCCAGACGGGAATCAAACCAGGAACCTTTGTGTTAGTAGTCCGATGCACTAACCACTACACCACGGCTACACTCAACAGTTAAAGAGCTATATTACAATAGGAACATAAAGAACAAAAATCCATCTGAGGTCAACATTCTTAAATCTTTTCAATATAATGTTATTTCTATTGCAAAATGAATTGACACTTGAAAGTAAATCTTAATTACAGAAATACCAATTACGATTTGTAGTACATAGAAATAAATATTTAGCATTTGACTTATTTAAATAATATATTTATTGATAAAAAAAATTGAGCTCTGAAGGAATCCATTGCATATAGTTTGATTAACAAGAAATGATAAGTGAAAAAAATATAAAAAAATATAAAAAAATGTGCATCAAATATAAATCAAAAATGCTTTCTACATTTCAAGGCGGCACAAGAAAAAATCCTGTGGATAAAAGATTACTTTCACCTTTGTACCATTCTATAGCCTCTCTTTCAAATATAAATTCACCAGATAACATTACGGTAAGTTAACGTTAAAACATAGTTTTGTATTATGTTAAACAATTTCTTTGCTACGAATAAATATAAAATCCCACTTTAAATGTTGTTTGTCAAAGGTCCTGTTCTTGATATACACTTTTCAAGAATGCTAAATGATAAACACAATTGAAAGTCCATAGGTCTATGACAAAAAAGACATAAATCATAAACTTAAAACATTGCAGTAAATTTTGCCTTAGAGATTACGAAATTACTTTCTTATAATTTTGTAATCTAATAACGAACAATCTAGAAATAGCTGAAATGCATGAAAGAGTGATAAAGCAATATGTGCTTATACTTGAATTTGACGCCGTACTTGATAAGTCTTTTGAAGACGAAAAACGTCTAGCGCAAACCTGTTATTTTTGGTCAGTTTATTTGATTTATGCATTAAACGGTATACAATACTACGCAAAATTATGAAGAACTGCAGCATGCTTGTCAATTTTGATTTTAGCCCTTTGATTGTTGCAAATGTTTTCAATAACATTACTAGTGAATATCACTCTGGTAACTTTAATCACGTTTCCTCTCTTTGAATTTAATTTTAGTTGAATGCTTCGAACAAAGACAAACATATTATAAACGGAGACCTCACAGAAAAGGACAATAATGGCTTTGTCAATACTGAAAAGGCAAGTCGACTTTAAGGTAGGTTTTGTGACTGTTGCTCACATTCTCATACCACAGTTTCTAAAACAATAATTACATAGATGATATTGAGCTAATCAAGAAACGGTATGATAATACAACGATATATTGAAAGCTTATCACACGGGCTTAAGACAGAACTGTCCATATTTCAAAATGTTAAACACCGTGCACTGAACCCCAATTTATAGAAACAAATTGGCTTGTAAAATGTCAATAT
Organism: Mytilus trossulus; assembly: GCF_036588685.1. Lineage (NCBI taxonomy): Eukaryota > Metazoa > Mollusca > Bivalvia > Mytilida > Mytilidae > Mytilus > Mytilus trossulus. The sequence goes on along the minus strand of NC_086378.1, from coordinate 81,679,014 downwards.
CAATATGGATTTAAAAACACTTAGAAAGAAATAACATAGGAAATTAAATATACATTAACTTTTTGAATAATCACATTGACTTTTAAAACAATAGGAAACAAGAGGCTCGCAGGATCATTTTGTTGTTAACAGTTTCTCTCTATGTACTATAGTGATGAAAAACACAAACTGGATATCTTCCACTATCTTCTATAAGAAGTTATGTTTCATATTTGTTCATAATGGTCTCTTCTGTTATTCACTTTTTTCTCTGAGATGTATATTGTTTAGTCCACAACTATCAAAATTATTATAAACAAACGGTAACAAATCGATTTTGAAGGATAATTACTCCTATGAGGAAGTTGTCAAATCATTAAATCAGAAAAAAATAATAATCCTCATCATAGGCAAAAACGAACGAAACAAAATGACAATATTGATAATTACTTAATATGGAACAACATATTAACAAATAAAAAGGCTAGTTATTTAAGTAAGGTGAGTTAAACCATATAAAGATTTATTTCATTTTTTATTAATTTGATACAGGGCTTGAAGAAGACAAAACAACATAAGGAGTATGCAAAAAAAATCAAGATAATGTTTAAATGAGAATTAGTAGCATATGAACCTGCTGCCTAACTATATAGAATATGAATTTCCATAAAGAAGACTGGGGAACTGAGGAAAACCTTCTGCAATTGACAGCATTTAACGTATTAAGAAAAATGAAAAAAATGAAACATCAAATATTCGTAGTGCTTCGGATATTCCAAATCAATAAATATATGCAACAAAGTTATAATTTATTAACATAATTTTTTTTTCAAATCTTTTAAAAATGTATACCTTTGTATGTATCTTATTTTGAGTTATTTCAAAAAACGTTTTTAAAAAACAAAAATCTCGTGTATAATAACAACTATGTTCATTGTTGTTTTCACTGGAAACAGCATACTTATATGAACTCTGCCATAGTGATTCTTGTTAATTTTTTTTAGCTTGGTTATCGAATTTTGCAAAAACCTCAGATTTAACGCTCAATGCAAGATTAAACCTATAAAAATATCTTTCAAAGTAACAAATGTAGTTTATAAGTTGAAATTTGCCACCAAAATAGACAATGACTGTCGTGGTTCCGTTTTTTCGACATACACAACAACAAGTTGCCCGATTTTAAAACCTATCTAAATTTCAAATCCCATTTTTAAATCGATATCATGACTTAATGGCATGCAACAATTTCATTCTTTTATCATATCTAGTAAATATGACGAACTACCTTATTCTCTTAGTTCCAAACTTAACGGGAAAATAATGTTTACTATTATGAAATTAGGACAAGCGGATATGTAAATAAATATCATGGCTATTCAAGACCTATAATAAAAGAGGGACGAAAGATACCAAAGGGACAGTCAAACTCATTAATCAAAAACAAACTGACAATGCCATGGCTAAAAATGAAAAAGACAAACAGAAAAACAATAGTACACATGACACACCATAGAAAACTAAAGAATAAACAACACAAACCCCAAGTTATCTTACACTAGATGAGCATGAATACTAGTATTACATTCCACCATGTGTATGATATTATTGTAAACATATTTTGTGTAATTGGACGGATGAATGTGCCTGCCTAGCAAGGAAGACAGTTTATATTTAGTCTGAAAAAAATCCTCTTACTACAGTTTCGCAGTGCATGTATGTGGTTAAAAGGTCAAAGTAATTGTTTCCACTTATTTCTAAATTTCAGACCAGTTTGCCAATTTTGATAGATATAGAAATTTAGACTAATCATCAAATAAACTATAGACAGAAAACTCTTAACCAAATAACAGTTTCTTTTGAAACCCATTTGATAAAGGGAAATGTTTCCAACAGTACTGTTACATCAATTTTATTTTTTATGTTCGTTAGAAATGTTCATGATATTACTACTCCAAAAAAGTCCAAAAAGTGTACTGACATGATTGAGTTATGACTCTTTGCGCAATCAAATCATTGTAAATCATTATTGTATGTTATCTCTTGATCATTGAAAACAAAACAAACGATGTAGTTTTATATATAGAAATGGCGAATAAGTAGATAGGTGATGATAACAAATAAGCTAATGTGATCCGATGAAATGGTTGATGACTGTTCACTGGGAATGAAAATAAATCGTTTATTAGTTAAACAACCATTGTTATAAGGAAGGTTTGTCCGAACTTATCTGTCGTTAGCACGTTTATAAAATTATATATTTTATTCCTCGAATTGACTACCTCCCAGGATGTCCTTGCTGCGATATTGACATAATTTAAATTATATTGTTTGTCTGTAAACTTCAAGTAGGTAAAGAAATTATATAACACTTTTTTGCAAAATACATTAACCATCGGTACTATTGTTTTTTTGCAAATTTACAGTATGAAAACCAAATTAAAACATATTTCATTAGTTGAATGAAATGTATGAAATACAAGTTAATAGTCTACATGTCGGTCAATTCTTTATATAAATATTCTCACAATTGAGGAATGTAATCATGTTCTATGCAAACTTCATGTGCATTCTAGTTTAAAGCGTTTTACATCAATGTTTATAAAAATGATATTCACAACGGTAACGAAATCACTTTAACGAATATACAATACTTCTGATGTCACCATCTCTTTCAGTTGATGGGATGAAATGTGTCCTTCAAAAAAGTTTTTAAGATCTGTGAGGCAAAATTCCTTTAAATAGTCCATCACCGTTTTTCCATTTTTTTCTTTAATTTGAAGATTTATCTTTCGTGATATAAGGAGTTTAATCATTCCTATTATACTATGCACATGTTTTAAACTATCTCTTTTCTTTTGTTTCATAAAATAATCGTACTGAATTACTAGAATATGCATAACGCTACGTCCTTCTGAATTAGTAATGTCAATGTTGCCATTAAAATTGATTAAAAGTCGTAAGGCATGGATTCTCAATCCGGCACACCATTCGTTATCTGAAACTTCAATATGATAACTACTCGTTGCAACTTCACTTATATAGTGATATCGGCAGTTTATTTTGCAAACTGTGTGCAAGATGCTTTTTCCAAAACGATTTTTTGCATTGATGTCGCATATGTTTCTCTGTAAAATGATAGTTAAAATTTTCAGTGTGTCTGGTCTCATTGCTAACACTGCATAGTGTAAATAATTTCGGCCGAATTTGTCGTTTAATGACAAATCTCCACCATAACGTATAAATTCGTTGAATAAAAATATTTCATTGACCTCTAAATATAACAATATGTAATGCATCGGAGATTGTCCTTCCTTATTTTTTCTGTTGACGTCAGCATTATGACTGAGCAGCTGTAAAACAATATCTTTTCGGACATTCAAGCAAACAGCTATATGCAGTGGGGTCTCGCCATCTTTATTCTTGCTATTTATTTCTACACCTTTGGCATAAAATTCTTCGATAGATGTTAAACCTACATCTATCCCGTGTGAGTATGACTTTACTAAATGATGGAATGCGTTACCTATTTCGTCCTCGTCATCAGGACTTACACTATCAGGTAAAAACTGAATGACTTTCGTACGCAGTTTGTGTGATTTCGCTGCCCATATAAAAGGTTGACCGTAATCTATTTTGGTTCCATAATTCGAAAGCAATTCAAGTCCTTTTTTGACGTTTTCGTCAAAACCATCAGACAAAATGAGATGGTAAACGACAGTTTCGTTTTTGTTGTTTTTAATATTAGGATTTGCACCTTTCTGTAGTAAAAATGTCATAATTTCTAACAGTCCTGTAAAATCATTCAAATAATATCTTACTACGTTCATTAAGTATGTGTTTCCGTTTACATCTTGATAATCAAGATCCTTATCACTTTGAAACAGCCATTGTACAACCTTGTTGACCAGGGCGTTGCTCAGATCTTGAGAGCATAGCTTCAGTATTGTATGCTTTATAAACTTGTCATTTGCTTGCATTGTAGCTAATTTACTGATAAATGTATCAACGCTAAGAACCTTAACTTTCGAAATAATAGCCAAAATTGTCCATGTGTTTGGTATAGATTCAGCTTGATTTAAAATAGTCACTATTCTATCTTTTATTTCGTCAGATATGCGACATGAATATTTCCGAAGAAGAAATTCGAATAAAAAAGGATTGATATACTTCGATAAACATTTTGGATTTGAAAGCGTTTCTTCTAAATTTGCCCCTGCCTCAAGTAATGACTCTAGAATTCGTTTGGCATCTTCCAAAAAATATTTATCACAATCTTGAATGGATAATAATGTTTGTAATGGCGACCAACCTCCTTGGCATGGAATGTTTATACTTATTTTAGACATTCCTTTTATAAGTATCGCTGCCAATTCAAACGACCTACATCTACAATTGAGTAAACAATTCAAAGGTGTCTGATTCCACGAATTAACATCATTGACATCTGTACCTAAACGTAAAAGTAATTTGATTACCCCTATTCTCTCCTTCTTTCCCAACTTGTTCGTAAGTCGACAGAAGCAGGCGAGATGAAGAGGTGTGTTATTGTTGTCATCTTTACCGTTTATAAATTTCCGTAAGTGCACTTTGCTTACTTTAGAAATTATTCCCTCCATCAACAATATAACACTTGTTCGGTTTCCCTCGTTTTGAGGTAAAAGAAGGTAGTGAAGTACATTATCCCCGAGATCATCAACTTCCATCCAGTCCACTCCATACGAATTCAGCGTAGTGAGAGTTTGAATATCGAATTTACCAGATGCTATAAGATTCATTGCCACTGTGCAGTGTCCTTTAGTGTGAATGTTTGTCTCCTTTGAATTTTCCGTTGGATGTGCTTGTTTATTTCCTGTTTCGATATCTGAGGAGCATACTGTCAGTTCACTGTGTCGATCATCCGAAATCTGAGCACATACGTCAGACTCTTCTTGATTACTTTCTGGTGTGACTGAAAAAGAATGACGGGGTAAAAAGAGAATCTTTGTCGAAAAAGCAATCCAGTTCTGAGTATATATTTGACGAACACTTGCCTTTGATAATATACGAATATTTTCTCCAGTTAAATCATGACAAGGAAACGATTCCGTGTAGATTAGCTGTCCGAAGCCTTGATCTTCCATTGTTTCGATACAAAAATCATTACCCAAAGAATTACGTAGATTATACTTCTCACATTTTTTGTTTACTAATGCTCCGTGTTTCAAAAGAAATTCCAATTTATTTTGATTATTCTCATTTGAACAATAGAAGATTGGTGTACGTCCGTCCTTATCTGTGCTATTCAAAACTTCATTTTTCCCTTTCTCATTCATTTTATTCATAATGGCGGAAAGTACACATGTATCTTGTAAAAAATGGGCAACATTTTTGCCTTCTGAGTCAAGTAATGTAATGTTTGCGTTATGAGAAATTAATGCAAGCGCTATCGCTCCTGTTTTTGAATAAAACAGAGGCGATCTCCCAGCGCTGTCTTTTTTGTCAACTGGCGATCCTTTTCTAATAAGGAAATTTACTAATGCTTCATTAGAGGCATAATGCAGAGGAATCTTCCCACTTTTGTCTGGAGTGTTTATATCATGGCTTTCCAAAAGCAACCTAGCCATTTGAACGCTTTTAACATGGTTCATTAAATGGTCTGAATTATTTTTCTGGTATTTGTTAGCTATAAGTATTTGCGCAATGTTAAGATTATCTGTTTTCACAGCATAAAATAGTGCCGAGTTGCCATTTAAATCTATCGAGTTGACATCGGCTTGATAGTCGAGGAGGAGTCTTACTAGTGTCTCATCCTCTCTTTGAACTGCTTTACTTAGTGTTCTATAGACAGTTATATCTTCACGAAAATGAGCCTTGTTATCCAGAAGGAATCGTACAGTGTCCTTATTTACGGCTAGCTCGCCAAATATTGAGGCTTGGAGAACAGTCATACCATGTGTATCTTGTGTTATACAGTAGTCACAGCCGTAAGTTTGCATTTTTCTTTCCTGATGTACCGAGCTATTTATATCCCCGCCTAAGTCTTGCAAACGTTGTAACAGTGTTTGTTTGTACCTTAACAATGATGCAAGCACAAAGGTTGATGATGCTTGGACTTTCACAAATAACGAATCCACTTCTTTCACTGTTTGATAGAAATTTTTCAGAAGCAATTTTGAACACAACTGGTTATTGCCTACTGCAGCAGCCCAGTATAGTAGGCAACCATTCCATAGACATCCATGTTCTTTTTCTTGTTCTGTTGATTGTAAAATTCGGAAATATTTCATTTTGTCTGTTTCTTGAAGCTTTTGAAGACAATCAGAAAATATTGCTAGGAAAATAGGTGAAAACATAGCCTGATGTCCACAAACATGTCGAATACAGCCAACTTCAATTTCGGTCAAAAATCTTTTCGCTAAGGAAACATAAAACCTAGATGGAATGATTATATGTTCGTCTATACGTTGGTCTGTCTCGAATCGTATGCGTTCGGTGATAAATTCAAATGGCAAATATTTCAAACATGGCATTGGTAATATTTTGGAAAATGATACACATATTGCTTGAAATATGCAATCGTGTTGAATTTTGATTTTATTATTTCCCCTGGTCACATATAGATTTGGAATTCTGTCAAAACATTCGTTCATTATCTGGACAAGTTCATCTTTTCTGCATCGTAAAATCCCTACCAATGGATCTATATGTGCTATACATGCATCAGTCCCGAGACATGAATCATTTATTTCTCCGTTGTTCAATATTAACATGATAAGAAACGCAAATACTTCACGGTCGTCTTTATACATTTGGCTAATCTCTGATTGTATAATTCGGACCGGATTTTCGAAAAAGCGGCTTCCCTTTTGAAACAAGTCATCTTGTTGGAAGAACAATTTTACACATATAGGAAAACAAGGACATTTAACATTGCAAATAGCATTAGCACAGTCGTCAGTGATCTTTTCAGATTTGGAATATTTTTTCTCGTGTGTTCTTAGAATTTCTAATTTTTCGTCAAATGGAATTGGTTGCGTCAAATCTACTTGATATTCCACATTTTGTAATATATCCAGACTTTTGTCTTCTTTCAACACTTCCAAAACATCAGGTCGAATTGTAATGATAAGGAGAACCGTTTTGCCTGTTTCGTCATCTGGTTCAAGGTATAATTGTATCGTTTTCAATAAAGATTTCAATTCTAAAGACTTTCTACTGAAATTACATGGTTTTGAAAATACATCATCTAGTAAGACGATCTGTTTCCCATAAGTTCGCCATTTGAACAGTGATTCAACGGACTTTAATTGATATCCTTCTTCAATTTTTTCAGAGATAAGTTTTCGTGCTAGAAATGATTTACCTGTTCCTATAGATCCAGATATAACAACTATTCTATGGGTCTCTAACTTTTTTCTTGCCTCATTATAATGCTGTGTTTTAATAAACGTGTCATGCATCGGTTTATTGATTGCTTGATAAATGTTTGATGACCAGTCATCTAAAAATAGATAAAGCATGTAATAAAATTTTGATAAAGCAATTGGACGCTTTGTATTCTTCTTAGATTTTATGAAAGTGATAAAAAAAAAAAATTAGCAGCTGTACACGTGTCATGTAGTCCCTCCCTTATATTATCAAAACTTGCTGTGGTCTGATTATTACGCGTTAGATGAACGTTAAGCAGGCGAAAGAAAACTAGAGGCTCTAAAGAGCCTGTGTCGCTCACCCTGGTATATGTGAATTAAACAAAGGAAGCAGACAGTTCATGACAAAATTGTGTTTAGGTGATTGTGATGTGTTTGTACATCTTACTTTACTGAACATTCTTGCTGCTTACAATTATCTCTATCTATAATGAACTTGTCCGTGTAGTTTCAGTGGAAAATGTTAGTAAAAATTTTCAATTTTTATGAAAATTGTTAAAAATTGATTATAAAGGACAATAACTTCTTCATGTTCTTGGGGGATCAATTGACCATTTTGGTCATTTTGACTTATTTTTTAGTCTTAAATTGCTGTACATTATTGCTGTTTACAGTTTATCTCTATCTATAAAAATATTCAAGATAATAACCCAAAACAGCGAAATTTCCTTAAAATTACCAATTTAGGGGCAGTAACCTAACAACGAGTTGTCCGATTCATCTACAAATTTCAGCGCAGATAGATCTTGACCAGATAACCAATGTTACCTCTTGTCAGATTTACTCTAAATGCTTTGGTTTTTGAGTTATAAGCCAAAAACTGCATTTTACCCCTATGTTCTATTTTGAGCCGTAGCGGCCATCTTGGTTGGTTTGCCCGGTCACCAAACTTTTTTAAACTAGATAGCTCAATAATGATTCTGGCTATGTTTGGTAAAATTTGGCCCAGTAGTTTCAGAGGAGAAGTTTTTGTAAAAGTTAACTAAGATTTAAGAAAAATGGTTAAACATTGACTATAAAGAGCAATTAATCCTAAAGGGGTCAACTGATCATTTTGATCCTGTTGACTTATTTGTAAATCTTACTTTGCTGAACATTTTTGCTGTTTACAGTTTATCTCTATCCATAATAATATTCAAGATAATATCCAAAAACAGCAAAATTTCCTTAAAATTACCAAATCAGGAGCAGCAACCCAACAACGGGTTTTCCCGTTCATCTTAAAATTACAGGGCAGATAGCTCTTGACCAGATAAACAATTTTACCCATTGTCAGATTTGCTCTAAATGCTTTGGTTTTTGAATAATAACCAAAAACTGCATTTAAGGTCAAGGAACAGTAAATGGGCTATGTCGCAGATTTTGCTCAAATTTTGCATACAATCTTGGCTCGGTGAACTACAACTGACAATCGAAAAAATAATGCATTTATCTCTTTTATTATCTGAAATATTGCAGATTGATTTCTTTTAATATGGGTGAATATTTGTATAGAAAGCACTTAAAATCAGCGAGAAAACATACAAAATTTGTCTTAAAATCGTCAAATCTTTTATTCTACTCCATAGATTTTTCTTTAAAAACTGTATGTTGTTGACACATAAAATTCCGTTATAATTATGCAAAATAAAGATTAATTCGGCCCGGTAGTTTCAGAGGAGAAGATTTTTGTAAAAGATCATGGTTAAAAAATTGACTATAAAGGGCAATAACTCCTAAAGGGGTCAACTGACTATTTTGGTCATGTTAATTTATTTGTAAATCTTACTTTGCTGAACATTATTGCTGTTAACAGTTTATCTCCATCTATAATAATATTCAAGATAATAACCAAAAACAGTAAAATTTCCTTAAAATTACCAATTTAGGGGTAGCAACCCAAAAATGGGTTGTCTGATTCATCTAAAAGTTTCAGGGCAGATAGATCTTGACCTGATAATCAATTTTACCCGTGTCAGATTTGCTCTAAATGCTTTGGTTTTTGAATAAAAAAATGCATTTAACCTCCATGTTCTATTTTTAGCTGTGGCGGCCATCTTGGTATGTTGGCCGGGTCAAAAAACACAGTTTTAAACTAGATACATTAATGATGATTGTGGCCAAGTTTGGATTAATTTGGCCCGGTAGTTTCAGAGATTTTTGTTAACGAAGACGGACGCAGGACGACGACGACGACGACGACGGACGTTGGACGCCGGACGCAAAGTGATGAGAAAAGCTCACTTGGCCTTTTAGGCCAGGTGAGCTAAAAACAATACCAAAAAAGAATCAGTTTGATTTAAAATTTCAAGTAACGGTTTCAATTTTTTCAGGCTTTGTTTGGACTTTTTGAACCACATCTATATCAGTGAGTAATGTCCTGGACTGATATACATTTTACAAATCTTGTACTGTTTTGGTAAAGTGCCGAATTGACCATGTCGTCCTTTTTGTATCATTTCACTCCCCAGTCTCTTTTATCCCTCGATATTTGTCAAAACTGAAGCACGCTGTTTTTTCTATTTGAAGTTTAATCCACCACTAGAGTAAGTTTACCTTTTATATCTGTGCTCATTTTTTATATCGTTGTGCATATTGTTGAACTATACATTTTATGCAAACTCATTTTTGATTATTGGTGCTCATTTACGCACGACATGAAAAATATTGCCGCTGTGAATTTACAGTACTGTTTGTGTATTTTTTATGTATGCATTTGCCCTTTAATTCCATTCTGTATTTGTCAATCCCACATATTAGGATTTATTTTTGTGTTTTATCGATGTAGACAAGGGTCACGCTCGAATTTTCTAGAACTACAGTACCGCACAGTTTTAACGTGTCAATTTTTTTATCGTGCACGATATTTAAACTACAGTCAATGACATATGCAACCTGTCATTTTTATTGCATATATAGATACTTACGTGTAACCTTTTTCTGATATATTGATGTTGTTTTTCGAAGTGTAGTGTACAAGAGTTACTTGTATTGAACTATGTAACCATTTTCTTTGTGAATGTACTACTTTTTGACATTTATTGACTCAATAGTATGCTTATGTTTGTTATTTTGTATTTTCAGTTTTTTACCCTCTCCGGAGGTCTATACCAATAAACAGTTGAACTCTCAACGACTTATCAGTACAGTAAAAAATCTAGATTAAAGAGATGAACCCAAGATAGATTCAACATGTCACACTCAGAATCCGTTTCTGACAGAGAGCTCAGATCTTTGAGAACACTAACATCAGATGGAGACCATCTTTTCGAACAATCTAATGAAAGACATCACTATATCCTCAGAACTATAAAACGAGATATAGACGCTATTTTATTAGACGTTGAAGATAACCCAGTGGTGGACCTGTCCACAGCGTCAACATACAGAGAGGAACTTCTGAAACTGTCAGAAAAGTATGAGAAAGAAGCTAACAGATATTTTGATTACTTAAAATCATATAGGACAAGAGAAAGTGAAAGTGAGCATGCATCATTTAAAGTGTCATTATATGCTTTAAAGGCTAAGATATCAGTTGTCAAACAACATCTAAGTGAATTGCTACCTAGAAGATCAATAGAAAATAGTGAACGAACTCATAAAAGTCGTAGCTCCCAACATAGTTCTCGTCATACTGTGTCAACAAGACACTCATCACTAAGTGCTCAATCAGAGATTCTTAAACAAACAGTGAAACTTGAAACCGCTAAGACACGACTTAAATATGCTAAAGAGGAGGCGGAGTTGTTGCACCGCGAAGCTACACTCAAAGCAGAGAAAAATGTCCTCGCTATGAAGCGAGACGTTGACGAAGCTGAGTCGGGATTACAAGCTGTTAAGAAGGCATTGGATTTCGATCTTAAAGACTATGGTGAAAGTTGCGAACCACCAAGGATCGCTGATCCAGTAGTTCAACATGCCAATGAAAACAAAATGTCTGAAAGAAAGTACTGTAGTGCTAACATACTAGATACACGTAACATTACAGAACAACGTACAGCAGAATTTGTGGAGCAACAGCGCTCACACCACTCCTTACATTTGAGCAAACATAACCTTGAAGTGAACAATGTAAATATTCCTATTCATTCTTTAGGACCATTGAATCCTACAGCACAACCTTTCGTTCCAACTCAGAGGAACGAAGCACAAGAATTGGCCAAGTTCATGGTGAAGAAAGATTTAATCACATCTAGGCTCATATCATTTGATGACCAGCCGTCACATTATTCATCTTGGAAAATTAGTTTTCAACACATAATGACTGAGTTAGATACAAACCCATTAGAACAGTTGGACCTTCTTACAAAGTATTTGGGACCAAGCTCAAAACAGCATGCTCAGAACATAAGATGTGCTAATGCTCATAATCCAGCTACTGCAGTTGGTCTTATATGGGAACGTTTAGATGCCAGATTCGGCAGTCCAGAGATTATCGAATCCTCACTGCACTCACGTATAGTTAACTTTCCAAAACTTTCAAACGACAACCGAAAGGAACTTTACGACTTAGCAGACTTGGCTGCAGAGATAGAGTCTATTCGTAGAGATGAAAAGTTTTCTACCATATTTGCTTACTTTGATTCCTCCCTTGGTGTTAATCGTTTTGTAACCAGGCTACCGTACAACATTCAAGAAAAGTGGACGACTACTGCCAATGGTTATAAGTCAAAAAACAACGGAGCATATCCACCGTTCTCTTTCTTTGTGCCATTCCTGCAAAACATTGCTAAAGTGCGTAACGACCCTGGATTTATTTATGACAATCAAGACACAAAACCAACCACGTCTAGGCAAACAAGATTTCAAAGTCCAATGCAAGTGTCAAGCATCAAAACCGACATTGGTAACCATGACAACAGGCCACCGTTTCAGAAGTCGAATGAGGACTTGTGTCCACTTCACGGAACTAACCATACACTCAACGCGTGCCGTGGTTTTCGTGCTAAACCATTATCAGAGAGACTTGATTTAATTAAGCAGAAAGGTTTGTGTTTCAAGTGTTGCGGACCTAAGAGACATTTCCGTGACAAATGTACAGAGAACGTCAAATGTAGCATGTGTGGTTCTTGTGACCATCCCTCAGCCTTACACATAGACATTGAAAATGAACCCCTGCAAAAGCAGGAAGAGGAGAATTCAAATGAACAGATTAGCAGCATATGCACTAAAATATGTGACTCAATATACAATACTAGTAAATCTTGCTCCAAGATAGTACTCGCCAAAGTATATCATTCTGATAGGCCAGAACATTTCAAAAATGTTTACTGCGTGTTAGACGACCAAAGTAACAGAAGTTTAGCTACTTCAGACTTCTTCAATTTCTTCAGAGAAAATGGCAAAGAATTCGAATACGCACTTGCTTCTTGTGCAGGGAGGTTCGTCAGTAGTGGACGAAGGGCTTCCGGATACGTACTAGAGTCACTGGACGGGTCATCCTGTCTTAACGTACCTGAAATAATAGAGTGTAACGACATTCCTAACAATCGGGAGGAAATACCCTCATCTGCCGTAGCCTCAAGTTATCCACACATGATGGACATAGCAAGTTGTATTCCTGACATTGACAATCAGTCTGAGATACAGATGTTAATAGGCCGCGACCTAATTCAAGCACACCATGTTATTGAACATCGTATAGGAGTCGCAGAGGTACCGTATGCACAACGTTTGCGCTTAGGATGGGTTATTGTGGGGAATGTATGTCTGGGAAGATTTCAGGAACAGCAACATGTCAACGTGAACAAAACCGTTATTGTCGGCAATGTACAATCTGCGTTTTTATTTCCGTGTGATAGTGAGACACCAGTTGGTTTAGACCCAACTTTCGAGAAGTTTATACCAGACAAACCTCTTTTAGAGAACAGTACGCAAAGATCAAACCATGGAACAAAATCATTTGATATGAATTTAGGTTGCAACTCTGAAAAGCCCACTCATGAGTTAGATACAGTCGCTTCAAACTGCAGATCAGTGCTCGAAGCATATCAATCAGATGACCTTGCCACAAATCTCAAGGACCTCGACCTTGGATCAGCAAATCTCTTGTTACAGATGAACTTAGGTCTCTCCTGGGACACAGAACTAGACGAGTTCACCTTAAGAGTGTCTTCTGACAACAAGCCATTTTCACGCCGTGGATTTCTGTCAACAGTCAACAGTTTGTATGACCCAATTAGCTTAGCAACACCCGTGATTATCAAGGACAAGTTATTAATAAGTCCAACCTTAAGGCTTTCGTCTACTTGTGATTGGTATAATCCATTCTCAGAATCACTAAATCAAACATGGGAATCAAGTTTACCTTCATTGAGCCAACTTGAACATTTGCCTACACAGAAGAAGTACATTGGACCTTCATGTGTAAACAGAAACTTTCACTTCAGACCGATTACTTAGGACTATTTCGCTTATTGAAGCCGAGTGACTATGACAGTGACATTGTGTTTAATCAACCACATTTGATACATAAACAATTATTATAACATGCTAATTTTTCATATGATATTATCCTTTTATTTTGAAAATGTAGTGATTTCCTATGAAATCAGAGGAGGAGTGTACTGTTTTGGTAAAGTGCCGAATTGACCATGTCGTCCTTTTTGTATCATTTCACTCCCCAGTCTCTTTTATCCCTCGATATTTGTCAAAACTGAAGCACGCTGTTTTTTCTATTTGAAGTTTAATCCACCACTAGAGTAAGTTTACCTTTTATATCTGTGCTCATTTTTTATATCGTTGTGCATATTGTTGAACTATACATTTTATGCAAACTCATTTTTGATTATTGGTGCTCATTTACGCACGACATGAAAAATATTGCCGCTGTGAATTTACAGTACTGTTTGTGTATTTTTTATGTATGCATTTGCCCTTTAATTCCATTCTGTATTTGTCAATCCCACATATTAGGATTTATTTTTGTGTTTTATCGATGTAGACAAGGGTCACGCTCGAATTTTCTAGAACTACAGTACCGCACAGTTTTAACGTGTCAATTTTTTTATCGTGCACGATATTTAAACTACAGTCAATGACATATGCAACCTGTCATTTTTATTGCATATATAGATACTTACGTGTAACCTTTTTCTGATATATTGATGTTGTTTTTCGAAGTGTAGTGTACAAGAGTTACTTGTATTGAACTATGTAACCATTTTCTTTGTGAATGTACTACTTTTTGACATTTATTGACTCAATAGTATGCTTATGTTTGTTATTTTGTATTTTCAGTTTTTTACCCTCTCCGGAGGTCTATACCAATAAACAGTTGAACTCTCAACGACTTATCAGTACAAATCTCACTATTGCAAAATACAAATTCATTCTTTTGAACAAGACAGTAAAAGTACAAAATATACTTATTTTGAAATTAATGTCAGGTTTTCTTAAATGATATAATTCCTTAACAAGCTTACTTTCAGAAAATTAAAAAAGCTCACAAAATAAGTTAATTGATATAAATATGACAGTGCAATTGCAAAGATATGTTTTTCATTAAAACAAAAATGATAATATACACCACACTTAAACTACGTTTCTATTACATATCGAATAATTGCATTTTTGATTTTGATACTGATTTTTAGCTAGAATACCAAGCGACCCGGCTAGGACGAGCTAATATTCCCACTGATGAAATAAGTATCAAACAAAACAAAAGGAATTAAATCTGTGTTGATACAATATGTTCATTATTGTGTTGAAAATATGAAATAAAGTGAAATATAGTAAGTAAAACTTTTTTTAGGTGTACAAGATAAAATGATAGTTGTTCTGTAGTATAACTAAAGCCGTGTTCATTTCATAGATAAATGGACATGAGCAAGTGAAAAATTGCTGCACTGATCTGTAACGTAATTGTCTATCTTTTTCAAGTAGCAGAAAATATTAAACTGTAAGGACGTGTATAAAATGTCGATAATATTTTTATGGGAAAATTACAGTATTGCCTTTAACACAGAACACAACTCTCAGGCGCTCAAAGTTCAAACTGGCACACGATCAAATGTATACTGTTGCTACCTGTGAAATATTGAATTTTGCTTTTAACGTTACTCACTTTTTTCGCCTCTTCCTGCTTCAGGGTTGAGGTTTATTTGTACACAATCAGCTTTTCCAATGGATACCCCTAAAACAAATTAAAACAACGACATATTACAAAATCTTTGAATATGCTTATCAATTGAAGCTTTACCAAAAAGTGATTTTATTTCTTGCACATGTGTATGAAATTGACTAAGCATTTCGGATATTGTTGACATGTTTTGTTACATTCAATAATAGTTTGAGGGTATTATAACACACACATTCTACATCAACTTGTAAATGTATGGCAACGTGAGAACACGTGGTCATTCGTATGAAAAAGTTAGAAGTGGTAATACAGAATATTGATTGTCTAACAAAACTTTGAACATATGTTGTGAACCTCGGTTAACCAAACAAATGGATTTGGGAAAACCACCTTCAAATATAGGTAGAGAAATGCATTCTGAAATTAGAAGATGTGATCCTGCTCAATATGTGGCATCTGTCGAGTTGTTCATGTTATTACAAACCCGGTAAATATTCTAATTTGGCAAAACGGAAACATAAAGAACATATCCAATATCATCTGTGTAATGGATATTACATAACGGTCAACCAACTCGTGATGGCGTCCATAAAATTTACGAAATTGTACAAAAGAAGATGTGGTATTATTGCCAATGAGAAACTTATCCACAAAAGACCAAAATGACACAGACATTAACAACTATAGGTCACCGTACGGCCTTTAACAATGAGCAAAGCCCATACCGAAGTTATGACTTCAAATTCATCATTTAGAACCCTGAGTTCAAAAGCAAGTCTCCATCAAGACAATCATGATAGGAAACACGCCCGGGATCACACACTCCAAGATAAGAAATGGGTTCATTAGTTTCAGAGAAGATGAGTGAATTTTTTACGACGACGACTATTAGACTATGACAGTTGCATCGTTGTCACATTCCACGCTAGTCAAACTGTTCAAAAATGTAATCTTATAGATGACAAACATTTTGTGAGTATTGTATGGCAATACATAGTCCCATACCGGTTATGCATTGAAACAAAATTCAAACTTGATCTATAACGTGTCATGGTGTAAACTGTTTTCAAATGTCAAATCATTATCTTCAAGCTTGACAGAAAAATTGTGAATTCTGATTATCTTAGTGAAGTCCAAGGACCATATATAACTCTGCTTAAAATCATCAGACCGGAACAAAATTCAAACTTGATCAGATAAAAGTCATGGTAAAACAATACACCCAATATCGAATCAATATCTTCAAGCATGAAGAAAACCCTGTAGTAAACTGATTAGCTGGACGACAAACAGACAGACAGACAGACAGACAGACAGACAGACAGACAGACATAAACAAAATATGACGATAGGTATATTCCTACATGTTAAATAGTACATATAATACTAACTGTGTTATTTTTTTTGCCAAAAGATATACTGTAAATTCAGAAATTATTGCGTGCATTTATTATTGCGATTTTGTCATTTTACACTTGAATGCGATTTTAATTTTTACGATTTTGAGAAAAGTCATGCTTAATTCAGTTAAAATATTACAAACAATAAGTTTTAATTATTGCGTTTACAACTCAGTCGCATTATTCGCAATAAAAAAAACCTCGAAATAATTTCTGCATTTTCAGTAATAATATTTTCTGATTAAGTTATTTTTTGGTATATAATTAAAGAAAACTTGAAGTATTACCATCGTTGCTCGTCGGTTAGGTCATATACATTTCCATGCTGTTCACTCGTGATATATTAATTGGTGATCTCTCAGTATCTAAATGCAAAGTTTCAGTGGACACCATACAATTTAACCGGCCAGTTATTTGAATATTTTCTACACATGGTTTAGAGTTGGCAAGTGGTTTTTCCTTTGTAATTGACATTGCTCCATCTTCGTTGGAGAAGATATCCTCACCGTTTTCACCTCCTCCGTCTGAAGAATGATTGGACTTTTCCTCGTCTTCCATTGCAACAAGCTGATTATTTTCTACCTGTAGTTTAAATGAAATTAATTAATGTATCATTGTTTTACTGTATAGCTTTGCCATTTGTAATTTTGTTTGTAAAATGTTAAAGACAAAAACAGAATAGCAATCATTTCTAAATCTATTATATATTTAAGACATATATTGTATTGTCCTGTTTCAATATGTATAGATATTGCTAAATCCATATTGTTATAGGTAGTTTCGTGCAACGAGTTACAGTTAGAACTACATCTGTGATTTTTTTCAATAAACATAATTAAAAATTTGTTCATATTGTGGGTTTGTTTTCATTAGTACTCGTCGCAATCATATATGTAGCTTAAATTATTAATAATGTAATTGGAATAAGAAAACTTTTTTTCTGCTGCAATTCATTTAATTGAAATTTCCTTAGAGGTTGCACTTTGTAAATACAGGTGTTTCTGAAAACACGCCTCTTTTGGGGAGAAATTGAATATTCATAGAAAATTAATTTTGTTTAAAAGCTGGTTCCCAGTTATGCTCTCTGTGTTCCATATCTCAGACAGAACTTGGGAATGTTACCAGTAAATAAACACGTGCATATTGTTTACATTGAAATCTGTGGTAACCTTTCATTCGAGGTAGGGGTAGTTAAGAAAATTAGTGAAAATTTAAACTCTGAGAAGTTCAGGGCATATAAACGTTGAAAATATGCCGCACAGCCCTTTATTTACACCTTTGAAAACAATTGTGGTGCAAATGAACTTTCAATTCTAGGATAAGATTTTTCTCAAAACTTCATAGCAAAAGTGGTACAGTTTTAGCCGTAAAAGGAGTTCCTATGAGAAATTGCATTGTCAATATTTACAGAAATGCAAACTATATAGGGTGAAAAAGGGGAACACTCAGAATTTAACCAAATTTGCTTTATTTCACAGATTTTCATGAAATTAACTCAAATATGAAGTTTTATAAATATTTAATGAAGATTGATAGAATCCTGGGCCTTAGATATGATGACTCAGCATAACTTCACAGTTTACAGTATGCATAGTCTACTTAAAGTCCTGGATACGAAATTAATTCATAATATTTGCATATTGGTAAGTTAAATTGTTAATAAGTGCTTATATTTACTTTTCGCAGTCATTAAAACTCAAAGATCCTTGCTGAATATAATTTATGGAGTATTTGTGTCCTTTCTATAACCCAGAATTAAGCCGCAACACCGAAATCTGCTTTTTTTGTCAACACGGCATAATAAATGCAAGCTAGAAAAACAAAAATATCTCAAGAAAACTTACAATAGTGTGTTCTATCCTGAATATGTACTAAATATTCCAAATTGCTAGAAACAGCAGAATGATTTAGGAAATTTGAGGCCCCAGGGGCAAAAGATAAAGAAAATTGCCTACCCCCTGTGTCATAAAACGAACAATTTAACTTGTAGATGCTATGATTTTATGATTTTAAAGTTCTTGATATAGAAAACAATAACTATGCTTGGAAGTTATGCAAAAATCAGATGCTAGCAGTCATCTCTACAACATTTTAAGTGAATTTATATATAAGACTGGTATCTGCATACATACAAATATTGCAAATATGGCTTTATTTGAACACTTTTAGTATATATAGTAACTAAATTGTGTCAGATATATGGTTACAGATGATACTGTTGTGACAAGAATTCTAAATTGACCATTTGAGGCAGAAAATGTGTTCTTTGATTGACAAATAGACATACAGTAAGATATGGACTGGAGACAGATGCTCGATTAGATACTTTATATAATCTTGAATGTTGTAATGATTGACTGCTAAATATAACATTTATGATATTCTGATATGCTTTCAATATGTTATCAAAACAGTTTTTAACAGGTTCTATGCATTTTTTATTAGAAAATATGCAAATGGGGTAAGCTGGCAATGATAAAAGTCTTGTTTTCAAATTCTTAAAAAAATTGAAACAGGGAAGGGGGTATACAATTAATAGTAAAGAAAAACTTAGAGTATACACAGTGATTTCTTAAAGACTATAATTCTGATAAATGAGTACTAATGTGAGAAAAACTTATTTTAGAGAGTGTTCTATTTGAATAAATGTCTGTATAGGTTGCACTTTGTAAATACAGCTGTTTCTGAAAACACGCCTCTTTTGGGGAGAAATTGAATATTCATAGAAAATTAATTTTGTTTAAATGCTGGTTCCCAGTTATGCTCTCTGTGTTCCATATCTCAGACAGAACTTGGGAATGTTACCAGTAAATAAACACGTGCATATTGTTTACATTGAAATCTGTGGTAACCTTTCATTCGAGGTAGGGGTAGTTAAGAAAATTAGTGTAAATTTAAACTCTGAGAAGTTCAGGGCATATAAACGTTGAAAATATGCCGCACAGCCCTAAATTTGACCTTTGAAAAAATTGTGGTGCAAATGAACTTTCAATTCTAGAAAAAGATTTTTTTCAAAACTTCATAGTTAAAGTGGTACAGTTTTCGCCGTAAAAGGAGTTCCTATGGGAAAGTGCATCGTCAATATTTACAGAAATGCAACCTATAGATCGTACTTAACAGTCAATTATATTCCTTTTTTTATAACCTTTTTTTTTATTCCTCTCCCTATAGTTTGAGATCAACAAGAGAGCGAAGATCAAAAGTAGGGGACTTGTTACTCATCAGTGACGCTAATATCAAAATATTCAGAAAGTCTATCAAGTACAAAGTTGAAGAGTATGACCAAAAGGTAAGACGATAAAACATTTTTTTCTTTAAATACTACTAAGAACAAAGTCATATTACAGGGATACAATCCACTCCCATCCTCTCCATCCTCGGTAGATTAAACAACGTTTGTGACAACAATGGTGCGCCATTTATCGTTTCAATAAAGTCACGCCCATTCAAAATACAATTATTGACAAATGGTAGAACTTGAACTCTCTTCGGTGTGGAGATGAAAACATTATAGCATCTAGAGTCTACAGACTTGGTAAAACAGGAAACGAAAATATACGTTGATATTCCAACATTTGCCCAAGAATATACACTTCTATTAGTTAATTAAAAACATTTACTTCATCACTAAAATTTCGTCGTATGTTTTTGTCTCCTTAATTCTATCTCAATCCGCCAAGGGTGGACAGAAGGACACTGGATCGTTACCCTTTGCATAGTGAAGATGCTAAGAATAAAAATTGAGCCACTCCAACAAATAACGTCTTGCAGCTTAATAAATATAAATAAATCATCAAGAAAAACAAAATACTAAACAAATGGAATAAATGCAGATACCTTAAAGTAAACATGTTTAGCTTCTTGTAACTGAATTTCGAATGCATTGTTTGAAAGGCAAACAAAAACTTACGAAACAAAAAAACAATAACTAAATGATTATTAATAATCTTTTATCAACAAAACAAAATCTGTTTATACTAAAATTAAAATCCAAAAGTTAACGTTTATACATTAAGTAGACCTGTAATGCATATGATAACATACTGTTTACATATGTTGACACTACTGTGTACGTCAATTTAAACACTTGATTTTAAGATACAAACACTCACTTCCCTCTTAAGAGTAGACTAATTGTGTATTTTATATTTCCCCTCGATTAAATCATTACAATGTTTACATTGAGACGGGACCTTTAACCGAATACAATAGTTATCAATCTGCGCAGTTAGCTTTCTATTTTTATCCTTTTAAATACCTTTTTATTGTTTGTAATACTATTGTTAAATAGTCATCGTGCTTATAATAATAGATAACAAAAGTTAAAAAGTTTGCCTATATCAAACAAAATAAAAGATATGATCTTTTGGAGTGATTGCAGTGCATGGCAAATCCCCAAAAGACTTATTAAATTGACGTTCACTCTCTGCTCTACATTGATAATCATAATATGTACTCCGTAAAATATAGAGTAACAATCACAGTGATACGCTATGTGCACGTTTAGAATGATAATTTACGCAAACAACCTATTCTTGGCTATTGTATAGTCTTCATCTGCAGTACAAAATGGCCCCTTCAGCCATAAATGGTAGACTGTCAATTATTAAAATGGTTTAAATAATACTACTTCGCAAATGGAAAATATAACAACAATGCATTTTTATATAGAATGCTTTAAATCAGCTGTCGTGGCAGTATTAACTTTGATCAAACGGACAGTCTGGGTGTTTACACATATTTACTGTCCTATAGAGTCATGAGAGTGCAAGGAAGATTGATTGTGTCATTTGGTAATACATAGAATCGGCTTATCTAATCATCAAGACGATGTCAGAACAGAATATGATTGTTAAATTATTTTATGCGATATTTACTAATAATGATTACAAAAGTTTTACAATATATTCACAATGTTTACTCACCTACTGCTATGCAAACCACAATCTATTTTGTCTATTTTTAGAAATCGGAAAACCAGTATTAAATAAGCTCTATTTCTACAATGTTCTAGTAAAGGAAGTTTTTAAAAGCTAAATGTAAACGTTATCTGTTATCGCTTGTGATTTTTGTATTTAAGCAATGCTAATGTATTGCTTGTTTAATATCCACTGGCTATTCGTACATTCATATTCAGACTGGCGATTTTAAAGAGAGTACTTTGTAAATTTGCAATACTAAAGGAGGGATTAATTCAATACTTATTTTCAAGTTTTTTTTATGTAATTTTCATTTGTTTAACTTAATTTCTATATAACAAAAGGGGTAAATATGTTTTTACAATTGCAAAAAAATCACAAAAATACTGAACTCCGAGTATTATAAAGAACACAAATCATATTCAATAGTACGGTGACAATAACAAAAGTAAATTTAAATTATTAATGTACCAACATGGCTTATAGCGAATTTTAGTCTTATTTGGAGATGGATATAAGTTCTACCAATTATAGCATGTGGTAGAGTGCTTGAGTGATGCAGTTATTTAGAAATATGTCGATGTCAGAAGGGGGAATTTTAAAAGCTAAATTATGGACAATATCTCGAGAGACCGTATGATAACGAAAAACGAATTCATTGGAATCATGGTCCGGTAATATTGTTAAAAAAATCTGCTTGTTATATTTACGCCTTGTTGTCAATGATTTATGACTTAACCCCCACCACCTAGCATTAAACTAGTGAGGAAATGACAGAGTCTTTCTCTATATATGGACATTTGCAACTTCAAATCTAAGATTAAGATCTTCAATAAGACTTGATAGCCTATGTATATATATATATATATATTTATTACAGTTGTTTGTAAAGATCTAAAACAAAGAGGAAACGTGAACAGTAATAATATCGCTCGGTTCAAGTTTGTATGAAAATAATTATGAAATTTTTTATTGGTTATGCCCGCGTCACACTGTCCCGATTTTTACGCCGATGGCAACACGATTATGGAAATTTTCAAAATCGGGACTCATCGTTTCCAGATCGGGCTTCTCGTAGTGCAATCTTTAACCATCCTAGAACCACCGGCTACTTTGTCTAGCCTTCGGGGACAACTTCGGGAAGGGTTCTAAATTTTTTAACATGTTAAAAAATCTCCGAAGGTGCGTCCGATGTTGAGGGTTCGTATTGAGTTCGTATCACCATCCTCACCATCATAATGTCACCGGGAATGCACCTTTGCACATCGTATTGCATTCGTGTTTCCATCATTTCCATCGGGCAATTTTGACATTACGATGTCTACACGAATGAATCACAAAGCTACCCGAAGGTATTACGATGGCAACACGCCTTCGTGAAGACCTCGTAATCCCGTCGTGTTGCCATCGAATAAAATTACGAAGGCGACAAGATGGAACTACGACGGCAATAAATCCAGCTAATTGTAAGTTAGTTTTGCGCTAAAATACATTTAAAGTGCCATGCGCGATATGCGCTGGTCAGTCTAATACGAGTTAAAAAAAAACGTTCACAATACATAGAGCTCATATCATATTCACTTGGAGTTAACATAAAAACATCAAATATGGCATGTAGAGGAGAACTAGGTTCACTCCCTACACTATATTATGTAATAATGAATATGATAAAATATTGGATCCATCTTATGAAAGATATTGAACCTTCAAATATTATTCTAAGGGAAGCCATAAATCTGTCTCATTCTATGGACAAACATAACCAGGAATCTTGGATAGGAAGTATTAAACATATATTTAAATTTCTAGACTTAGAATATCTATTTGTTAACCAGTCAAACTTTAAACAAAACCATATTCTAAAAAAGGTAAAAACATCTTTAACTATTAAATTTAAAGAAAGCTGGTTAGCTAGTTTAGAAAGCAATTCTGGGAAGTGTACTAATGTACAATCTGGCAATAAATTAAGAACTTACAGAAAATTTAAAAATATTTTTATGTTTGAACCATATTTAAAAATGAATTCAAAAAAAGACAGGCAAATAATCACAAAATTTAGAACTAGCTGTCATGATCTTGAAATTGAAAGAGGGAGGTATTTTGGGATTAAAGCTGAAGACAGAAAGTGTAAGCTATGTAAGAACGCAGTTGAAGACGAACTACATTTTCTTTTAAAATGTCCTGTTCTAAAAGATACTCGATCTCAACATCTATCTAATTTAAATTCCAAATTCAAAAATTTTTCAAGATTATCTGATGAAATGAAATTTGTTTGAATTCTTTCATCTGAAGATTTGTTTGTAACTTCAAACTTATCTAATTTATTGCACTCCCTTTTTGAAGAACGAAAGAAAATTATAGAAAATATTGTTGTTTAAAAAAAAATAATCAATAAATAAATAAATAGAAGAAAAATATAGATTGATATATAATAATAGGAAATAAAATTGATCAGGAGTTGTCTCCCATAGACCTAGTACTATAAAGAATTATGTTATTTCTCCAGGTCACAGTGGCACCCATAACAACTATGTTTTGTCAATAACTTGGTTTATATCAAGTTAATTAGTGTAAATGTGTATTCATGTGTTGTTTTTGTTTTTTTTTGTTATCTAAATGTACTTTAATCATTCTAATCATTTTCTGTGCTTTATTTTGTAATTCATTCATTTGATTGTATAGCTCAAATTTTGGGCACCATGATTGGTTAATAAAAATTATCTTATCTTATCATATGACTCTATGAGAATAAGAAAGGCGACAGCGTTGTTTCTATTGATTCAAATGGAACGGGAAGAGCAGCTTTGACAGGCTCAGGATTTACTTTAACAATTAAAATATTATTTTTTGTCAATTTTTTATATCAGGCAATATAATGGAAATCATAAACGCGCCTCGTACACCAACACTGCACACGTATATAGGGAAGCCAACTTTTTCTTCATTATTCTGATTTTTTATGTATCGTCTGAGTTGTTGTCATACGAATGTTTACTTCATAACCATTTTGTTTTCTATATATGTCATATTTTGCCGCATTTTTTGCCTTCCCCACATCCTTTTTTTTTGTCTATATTATTAAGATATTCTCCTGGAAAGAGCTTTTTTTTAAAAAAAAAAGGGATCAACGAACTCATTACCTTGCCTTTAAGATAGATCAGTAAACATGCGTGATTATTCAGGGTAGTGCAAACATTTTACAGTTCAAAAAAGGCAATGCCGAGCGTGGCATCCCCTCGTATGTAACATATTGGGGACAAATATGGACACTATATTTGTATATGACACATGCAGAAAATGGTAAATTGAATATGCATATTTGAAACTATTTTTTTAGAAATCAACCAAAACATTCAGTAACTGGAAATACCTTTAATATTGTCTTTAGAACCAGCAGATACAAAAAGGAGCAACCAATTTCCTGTGTATTATGCTATTTCAATGAGAAAAAACAAGTCCATCTGCATGACCTTGACCTTTGGCCTTGAACGTAAAAAATGTCAGATCATTACAAGGAGGAACAATATACCAAATGTGGTTAAAATCTTTTGAAGCATATTGGTTTTAGAGTGTCCACAAGGGTGGTATTGCCGTGTATTACAACTGCCACTGTGACCTTTACCTATAAACTTTAAAGTCAATAGCGCTTAAGCTATTCTTAACGAGTAACACCATACCAAGTTTTGAGCATTTTTGGTTCTAGAGTGTCAATAACAATTCTATCTACACGCAACTTACATGTATTAGGCGAGGGGATAATAAACTAAGTTTTATAAGAATTTGACAAAAAGATCGTTTTCCCGCCATGCATGGTCTTGTTCTTTCCTGCTAGACTCATACCCCTCCCTTTTCCTCTTCCTCTCCCTCTCCCTGATTTTGATGGCATTATATGCAGAGGCTCAGAGTCAAGTTTTTCCCTTCAAGCCCACGGTCTTCCGTCTTATGATTAAACCAGAAATGAAATGTAAAATATAATATATTCAATATTGATCAAACATTTTAAAACGCGTGATGCCTTCGGCATATAATTTAAATGCACCGTAAGCTGTACATGACGTCCTTAAGACATCGTATGGCCATCGCGCCATCATTCTTATCCATCGTGTAGGCTTCGGCTGAAATATGAAGCTTAAATACCCGTCTTCGGTTAACCTTCGTATGTCCATCTTTTGCTATCGTATATAATTTCGACACCATCGTATAGACTTCGTTATTCAGCGTACTTGCTTCGGTCACTTTTTTTATATTTTAACGAGATCGGGAACAACTTCGTACGAACTTACAATTTTCGCATTCGGGTGTCCATCGTTTATAAAAATCGGGACAGTGTGACGCGGGCATTATGGAAACCCTATTGAAAATAAGTGTATTTTTTTTAGTTTTATAAAAATTGATAATAACCACGTCAATCACTGTATATTTTTTTTCGGGATTCCCGGCAAAATCAAAATTTATTGTTGAAATTATTTATATAAAATAGTGTTTCGTCATGATGGCATTCTGGTCCAAGATTTGAAGATTTATTTCATGAATTAGAAGTTATTAGATAGGGTAAATGTTTTAAAGAATACTCTATTAAGGTCTTATCAGTTTACCCATGATTGAAAATTTATCGTAGATATACAGCGGAATTTGTTGAAAGTGGATCAAAAGACATTGTGTAAGTCAGTTTGTTGTGCTCGAGGCTCTTTTGAAAATATTAAAGTTCAGTGGAGGATTTTTTTTCGTTTTGTTTTTATCTCGGTTTAAATTTTTGTTACCAGGTTCTTTGAATACTGTGTGTTTGTATTCTCAATTTTTGAGCACGTTTTTTAACACGGTGCGTTCTATCAATTTCGTTTCGGTGTTGTGTCGTTGGTCTCTTCTTATATTTAATGCGTTGAGCTCGGTTTTGGTTTGTTACCCCGATTTTGTTTTTTGTCCATGGATTTATGAGTTTTGAACAGCGGTATACTACTGTTGCCTTTATCTATCAAAATTACATGAATCGAGTAAGAATATTGCAAACAACGATTTTCAGTTTTCATATTTTCAACGTTTTAATTAAAACTTCCATCGAAATATGTAAAGAGATTGGGGTTTTTTTTTGTCAAGGAAAGATCCTCCCATAACAACTACGGTTTTAAAACACATTTATTAGTTTATGGATCTGAATGACACTCTGGATAAAGGCTACGGTAGTATACCGCTGTTTTTGTATATACATTGTTCTGAATTTTCTTTTTCTTTTTTCTTTTTTTTTTTGCTTTTTACGATGAGCAGAAATTCTTATCTTCCAAATTCTTTAATCATTATCTTCATGTAGTCCGAAAACCATTCAATTTGGGCAGAGCAAGTTGAAAATTCTCAATTCTATTAAACAGGGGAGTATGTTATGTCCGGATACTGAATATAAGAACATGATTGATAAAATTCAGAATGGAATCTATTCCAGCACACATAAAAGATCCTGCATTTTGTATAGTATAAAAAGGATGCATTTCGCCCAAAACTTAAGTGCCAGTCTGCCTATGAATCAGGCAGTGGTGAAAACATGACCAAAAACCCCCACCCAACTTGACATTGATTTCAGTTCATAATATGTAGTTATGCACAAAAATAACATTCATTTCCGTTTTCTGTTCTGGTAATAGAAGATAGATTTGGTTGAAATGCATTGGAAATTAACGAATAAGGAGAGATAACTCTATAATTTGGTATCAATCTAACCAATTTTCTAACTAAGTTATTTGATATTACCAGACACACACAAAAGAAAAACTAATATGTTTTAACTCAGGGTGATGGTTAGTATTAAATAGCATGATAAGCTCGGTGGTTTTTTTCTTATCAAGTTTTGATTTTTACCTAAATTGCCTGATTCTTTCAAAGACTGGCACTTAAACAAAGAGTATCAATATAAGCTTATATATCTAATTCAAAAACAGGTCGAAATTCTTAAGCTTACTCTACTCACAGTTTTCGGAGCGGGGTAGGGTCTTGATGTGTCATTGATACACAGGTTCCATGTGAGATAATTCATCTGCATTGAGATTGGCATAGTGATGTGTATAAGAAGTATTTAGAATTTGCATTAATACTGAAACTGCAAGTTTCTCAAATGATGTCTCAGAGATTTTCCTTGTTAGGTTATGAAATTAATAGTTTCTTTGTAGAACATTTTTGGCTCTTTTGTTCTTGATCTATTTCCGTTCTGATCGAGGGCGTCCATAGGAAATATCACTTATCAATTTAATAAGTACTAGGGAACTCCGAGTCAAGGTTACAATTATTCAATAATTGATGTTGGTACTAAATATATATCTATTTGTTATTTGTCAGGAAATTAAGGAAGTCAATATGGCTTTGTTGGATTTATGTTTGCAGAGTAAAGTACAATTCATCCATTCAGGGCGAGGAAAAATACCAGACGAAGCAATAACCATGGATGAAAATAGCGATTAAACAGTAGAAATCAAATTACCGTAGTCATACTTAAACTGAGTAATAGATAACACATGAATACCAGTAGTACCAGCATTAATTATAAAACATTGTAACCTTGACAAATAGTCCCCTTGTACTTTTTAAGTCATATTTAAGAATTGAATGCTTTTTTTTGTAAATTTATTGGGGTGTAAAAGCGTTGACCGAAGTACATTTTGTATGAAGCGCGGAAGCGCTTCATTCTAAAAATGTACGCACGGTCAACGCTTTTACAACCCTATAAAGTTACAAAAAGAAGCATTCAATACATATAATTACATTTTTTAGCTAGGATTATAAAAACACGATTTTCATGAAGTTTAATTTTTAAATTCACATGTGCACTTTATTGTGGGACCTCGTGTCATCATGAATGGAATGTTAATGTCTCATGCAATTGCTTACGGAATAACATGTGATGTGCAATTAGCCAATCAGAATAACGTATTATAATGAAACATACATCTAATGTAATTATTGTAAAGAAACATGTCATTACCACATCACAGGCCTATTCTGGACATTTGAAGGACCCTACTATGTATTGAATACCTAACCTACACCACAATCCAGTTAATGATTAACCTGTGTATTGAATTATACGAAAATAGTGAAATTAACCTAATTTGGAGTGTAAAAATATCTTTGAATGTTTTAGATATGCTTCGTGCTTTTACTGGTCCTTTTAATTTTGTTGACATTTTTTAAACTTATATGAAAGCCTTTTCTCTAACGATATGCTAGATATACTTACTGGAGGTGTGTTGAGATGATTTAAACTGTTAATTTTCTCTTTGATTATATCTATGTACGTTTCGACAACAACCTTTATCGACAGATTAGGTACAATTTTATGGGCACTTATTGTGCTTCTTTAATATCAGACTTTGTTTTGTGCTTTTATGATTCACACTTTATGATTAATCTTAGTAAAGAAACGTCTTAATTGCATTTAATAGATAAATTCAACAAAGCACTTACCGTTATCTTGATGATATTATTCCTTTAAATAATTAAGAATTTTCCCAATATACTGTACATGTCAAAATTTACCAAAAGGATCTGTCTTTAAATAAATCAAATGCAGATGCTTATAGTTTTCTTTTCCTACATTTAGATATTTCAGATATCAGGGGAAACGCCACACTAAAAGACGATTTTTCGTTCACTTTTGTTAATTTTACCCTTTTTGGGATGTTTAGTTGTCTTTGGCATCCTCTACGGTGTTTATATTTTATCTCGTTCTCTATGTCAATGTATGTTGTGATGTGTAAGATTTTAATGAACGTAATCTTGTTAATTCAAGTCAGGGGTTTTATCACAACAAATTACTTAAAAACTTTTACTAAATTCTTCCATATATATAAAGATCTGATTTTAAAGTTTGGTTGTTCTTGTAGAAAACATAATTAAATCATTATCTCAATGCCTATCAAACTGTCATTTGGGTCAATACTGAAGACACTATTTCCTAGCTCATAAACACGATTATGAACAGTCTTGTATTTTAGGTTTAAAAAATAATAAATTTTCTATAACCATGATATTTGACTTATGACGCAATAATATACAAGACATAATAAGACACAAGTGTCTAATAAATTATTGATGAAACATTAATTGATTTGCAAAAAATATATGGCAAAAATGTATTGCGTCTACCGCATCATGTCTATTAGATAACTTAGTACAGTCGCTTACATTCCAGGGACAAAAATGCTTCAGTCTCAGGGCTTAAAAAAACGTTTAGTTAAGAATAGGTTGGCCTGATCTTGTAACGTAACACTTGTGAGTTCATTGAAATCATTTTCCAAATAACACAAAATTCATCTTCTAGCTAAGCAAGACAAATTATTTTCATATTTCCATAATCAAGACATTACACACCTTAATTCTTTGTCAATAACTATGAATTTGGGAAAATATGAAAAAGTATTCAGATAGAAAATTAACAGTTTAACTGGGATATGATTATTACTTCTATAAAGCCTGTTAAAGTGCAATTTGTAAGTTCTGTCAAACATTTAGACAAATAGTTTTGTTATATTATTGTTTTGACAAAATCGACTACGGGTGCAATATGATAAAGTTTATATACACGTTTGCTGACGGTAAAATTGGAAACATGCACCATCAATCCGTCAATGGTTCAATTGATTGAATATCCATTATCGTATAAGATAATTTTCTATATCAAATAATGTTATACGCATCGTGGTTCCTTTTTACAGCAAACTATTGTTAATAATTACTGTTTCCGTGCCCGATCATGACAACAAGGAAAACCCACCTTTGTAGACGGTAAAATTAATAAAAAAAAAAAAAGCCACATGCATTTGACAATCTTCTAATTGAATCAATAATATTTCTTTGCGGTATAAAAAAAATGTTGACCAAAAACCTCTACAACATGATAAAAATAAAAGCATAATTTTTACTCAATATGATATGCATTTGTAGCCATGAGTAGAGTTTACTTGTATGTCTGTCCTGTTAAATGTTACAATGCCAAACTTTCTGTTCTATCTTTTCACAAACCCGCATTTACTATCGACAGGCTAAAAGTATTGTTATTTTATTTGAGCTCTGGTTATATAGAAAAATATTGGTCATTGGACAACATTTTTGTTCTCCTAGCAAAGATATGTCATCACTTCTTTGTGTTGATAGAATATGCATCATCATGTTTTTCCTCCACCGATACGAAGGCCCTCTGCTTGGCCGTAATATATTTGTTTTGATTTTCAATATACGTTTAGCTTACCTATTCCCTGAGGATTGAACAATAATCATACTATTTTTTTCTGACCCCGTCTTTATATTCCTTTGTACTGATTAGAGTATATATTTTATAATTAACAAGGGATGCATTCAATCTCTGTTGCTCTCCATAGGACAGTAAATATATGTTTATATATCGAAAATAGTCTGGAACTTTTTTGTTTGGCATATCTTGATTATTTTGAACTGAAGACGCAGGTCACGTCTGCAACAGAATTCATATCAGATTTATATTGGACATTTGTTTTATTGAAAAATAAAGCATTAAATCGGCTTACCGAGCACCTCTGGTTCAATCATATTATTTTCTGATATCGTTTTTATATTATCTTTGCTGATTCTTGTGTATGTTGATTTTCATTCAAGGGAAACATTCAATCTTCTTTTATCACCACAAGACAATGATAAATGAAATCAACAAGTTAAAAAGTTCATTTTGTCCAAGGCGTTTTTCTTCAATCTCACCTTCACCTGGAATGCTCAAAGTCTAACATGTTAAAGCCAATAATGTGTATGAACCCAAACAGCTGAGGATATATAGCCATATCAATCTAAGGACAACTTCCGTTATGCATTACGAAGATGAAATCTAAGCTTCTTTATTTTAAACGAGCAATTTTAGAAAGGTTCGTTAATGATCTTGTCAGTACCGAAGTAGTGACTACTAAAGTGATGGTATACTAAGGGACTGATAGTCGACCTGCAGAGGTATCATAAAGTCCATGTTCCGACGCTCTAAATTACAATAAATATATACAAATAGTTGTAGATAATCTAGAAGAAATTTCAAGTACGTCTTCACATTTTTTTTTAATTTACACAAATATCTGTTTCTCATATGACGATGGATATTTTTCAAATTGTCGTAACCACAACCCCGTCCACTTTTACTAGTATTTGACCCAGCGATTAAGATTAATCATAATTTGAACGTTCACGAGCAACATAACGGGTGTCACGTGAGGAACAATAATCACTAACTCTTCTAACAAAAGTTGGGATCCGACCTGGTTTACATTGTCTACTCTGAAGTTTTAGTCTGTGGTTAATTCTGTCTTGTTGTATGTCTTTTGGTCTTTTTCGGGTTTTTTCCCCCATGATGTTGTTTTTTTTCTTCTACTTATGAGTTTGAATGTTCTTTACATTTCTTTCGTGTCGTTTACAGTTTGTAACAAAAGTGGAATAAAATGTTCATTTATAATTCAAAACACACTTATCATATTGGTGTGTTGCTTTATTTTGCTAATACTACATATTACTGATGTCAACGGTTTACCGGTTAATCGGTTAACGTCGGAAGGACTAAATATCGAATATAAAAAAAAACACTAACCAATTAATGTGACGGTACCCAAATTGCACCTATTTGACAGTTTTTTCAAGAAATCTTTTTGTTTATTTTGTAGCCCTTTCCTTTTTTATTGTATAGGTACACCAATTTGATTTTTAATCCATATTGAGTCATAAAAAATGAGTTTGAATCAACCTCCAAACTATCCATGATTCTGTTATGAGGAGTACCCAAATTTCATCCATGCTTAAATTCACATCGTCAAAAGGATTATAACCGAGCTTTTGTTTAATTTCTTCAAATATTTTGAACAATTGGATATTAGTCCATGCTTACTCTTCATTTTTTACGAAATGGGTACTTATAATATATTGTGTTTGCTTATTTTAAAAAGATACGTTTTGATGACGTCGCATGGTGACGTTTTCGTACATTTTGCTTTTTCAGTAAACAGTCCTTCTGTTGATAAATACTGTGAACGTTTTGTGTATACCTTAAAATGATTACCTATATTAAAAGACCCGCATAGTATCAAATTGTTTAGTATCTAGGAATTTTGTACCAATTTTAATAGATCGTATATCAATGGGTTTTGAAATCAGCAATACTATTTTTTTTAATTTTAAAATAATAGTCGGAGTACTTCTAGATTCAACAAATGAGCCATATTTAGTTTGATTAGGGAGCACTTGTAAAAAGCGTTAGCTCTTACTTAAAATATATTGAAAAAGTTATACAGATTTCATAAAATTTTATTTATATACTTTATTCCTAAATAAAATCTTATATACGCGCTTTAATTTTTTAAGCTTTATGCATTTTCTCTACCGCCTGACAGCAATAGTGAAACGAGGGCCTTATTTATAGACAAAATATGAATGTAAAACAAATATGTAAACAAACGACAACAACTGAATTTTAGGCTTCGTCAGTTACGAAATGGTATACATATACATGTTCCATGAGGTACTAGGTACCAAATGATCAAGGTACCAAATGATAAGAGTACTAAATGGGAGGTACGCAATGGTAAGGGTTCGTATTGACTAAAATGTTGGATAATTCCCGTGTAATGTTCATAACTAGTAACTAATAATGGACACGTTTAATCTATTTAGCTGTCACTAAACAGCAGAAAAAAATAAATAAGCATATATAAGTGGCATGCGTCCTTACAACTTTTCTAGACTATCCTTAATGAAGAATGCTTCACCTGTATTCGAATGCAAAGGGCGTCAAAAAAAAAAAGTCAAATCCATCTACGGTCAGTTATGTCCGTTCCAAAGTAATTACTACTATACGGACTATAGTATCGGAGAATTATAGTCACCAGTAGATGCACCACATTTCTCTTCACAGTACAGTATATGTAGATATAAAGATTGTATGTAGCCTGGGAAATAAGTACGTACTTTACTTTTTCGTATTCTGTAAAGTATTAGAAAAAAGGACGTTGACAGAAAAACAACATTGTTTGATAGACGCAAACTGGCTATAAATTTCTCTCGCATTCTTGAAAAAAGTGTTATAACTAAAGGCAACAGTAGTATACCGCTGTTCAAAACTCATAAATCCATGGACAAAAAACAAATCGGGGTAACAAACTAAATCCGAAGGAAACGCATTAAATATAAGTGGAGAACAACGACACAACACCGAAACGCAATACACAGAGAAACGGACCAGGCATCAGACAAAATACCACGAGAATAACAAATATAACATGAAAACCAAATACATGAATTTGGGATAGACAAGTACCGTGCCACGTCTTATCTCAATATCTCAAAAATAGGAGAAAACACAAACGACTCAACGTAAAAATGCAAAACACACAGAAACGAACAATAATTTAACAATGATCATCGTCCTGACTTAGTACAGGACACTTTTAAAGGGGAATAAAAGTGGGGGTTGAACCTGGTTTTGAGGCATGCCAAACCTCGCACTTTAATGGCAAAGTTAAATATAACATTGAAATGACAACATAATATTACAGGACTACAATACAAATAAATAGGAGAACATATTAGACAAAGAAAAAAAATGATTAATAGATAACAAAA
The DNA here is from genome assembly GCF_036588685.1 of Mytilus trossulus. Classification (NCBI taxonomy): domain Eukaryota; kingdom Metazoa; phylum Mollusca; class Bivalvia; order Mytilida; family Mytilidae; genus Mytilus; species Mytilus trossulus. The sequence goes on along the minus strand of NC_086378.1, from coordinate 81,644,645 downwards.
AGCATCAGGTTTAAAATTCAAAACGACAAAAACGCGCCTTGTCCACACAAGACTCACCAGTGACGCCAAGATATAAAAGATCGAAAGTGAAAAAAGTACAAAGGTGAACAGCACTGAAGATAAAAAGTTGAAAAGGTTTCGCCAAATACGGCATTGTTTTTATGCCCGGGATAAGAACATTCTTATTATATAGAACAATTCATGCTATTGCAAACAGTAAATTTTATCAAATGAATATGAAAGAGATATACATAAAGAAACTGAAGTATTAACTAATTACAAAAAACTAAACCCAAATATATAACGCCCAGATATAAAAGATCGAAAGTAAAAAGGGTACAAAGTTGTAAAGCACTGAAGATCAAAAGTTTAAAAGGTTTTGCCAAATACGGCATTGTTTTTATGCCCGAGATAAGAACATCCTTATTATATAGAACAATGCATGCCATTGCAAACAGTAAATTTTAACAAATGAATATGAAAGAGATATATAGAATGAAACTGAAGTATTAACTTATTACAGAAAACTAAACCCGAATACACGATGCTAAGTTTAACACAGAATAGACACACCCGAATCAGTCCAGGCGTCAACGTAATTAAAAAAATGTGACGTCACATACGATAGCGAAAAGGCACAAACGTTATGCCACATTTGAATTTATGAAATTTAGAAACAGCATGACGTCACATATGAAAAACTATCATTCAAAAGTGAGATAGAATTATGATTGATTTAAGATTATATTAGAACTAAATACGGATAATTCAATTACATTCATAAAGGAGCAACCATTTTGCTTTAAAAAAGGGGGATGTTTCTGAGTCAGAATTTTTTTCTCGCGCGAAAGTTTATATTTAGTTTGTTTTCGATGGAACCAATTCAATATTTGAAACTATAATGTATAGGGAAACTTTGGATTCAAAATATTTGTTTATTATAATCATCTGTATGACCCAATTTTTTTTTAATCAAATTGTGAAAAAATCAATCCCCCTTTTTTTAAATTTTAAATGATCGTTCCCTACTGCTAGAAAAGTTGTCCGAAAATAAGAATCCAGTTCTACGTAATGAACATTTTAATGACATATAGTTAACAAGTGTGCACAAATCTTATGCACAGGTAACTAAACAAGGTGTATAGATGTGAACAAATTTAATGTGAAACTAGTCTACATTACATTAAACCAAATGTAAACATGTTTACTGTACACGGCGTTTGGTGTGAATACAGCATCAGTCACTTGTTCGAATCAGTGTTGTCATATTATTTTTATATTCGTTTCAGATTGGCAAATTAGAATTCAAATATATTAAAAGTATATTGTTACATGATGGAGTAAAAGTCAAATGTTTGCTTACTATAAAAATGATAACAAAAAAATATAAATGTTACGCGTGGGCTTTTCTGTGTGTTCATTCATCAGGAACGCTCATAGCCGAATATATGAAAGTCAAGAATGTATAATACCAAACAGTTGAGAAGCTATACTTAAACAACTTTAGATTCTAAGGCAAACAAATCGCAATTATCGGCATGTGACTTTTGTGGGTATTGACCATTTTACAAATTTGCAGATAGAAATACTGATTTGATAATAATGCATTTTTAGATTTTTTTCAGCAAAAATTTAGAAGTCAAATTTTCAATATATGAAGAGTATGATACTTCTGATAAGCGTGAATACGAATTGGTTTGATAAATTAGTGTTTTTAAAATATATCTGAGGTTAATCAAAATTTGACAAATATTTTATTTGTAGCAGTTCAATATAATGTTTAATTTGCAATTCACTATTTTAAACTGAATACATTTTCTACCGGGAATTCACAAAGCTAAAAGCTAACTTTTGTCATAGGGAATTTGATCCCGGTGCTCAATAAACTTTGAATAGTAGAGATAACAATGTATATTTCGGCTTGTTTGTTATTTTATTTTATTTGTTTCATTAGGAATGGAATCCTCCAGTGAATTTCAATCTTACAGAATTAATATTCTATCTGTGTATATAAGACACTGATGTCCAGATTACCTTACCTGAGTTGGCTAATTTGAAAAAGACGCACATCTTTTACAGACTGGTTTACTGATGATATAGAAAATCACGGCGGAAACATCTCGAGTGTTAATCCTGGTAATGTGATAATCATTTGCAACAACAATAGGTATGTTTTAAACGTATTATGGGGAAGCTCGCTTTTTCTTTTTTTTTGGTAAACTTTACTCTTTATTGAGTTGTTATTGGAGGTTTTTTTAAAGAATTTTTACCATTTATTGATTTTTGTTCCTATCATAAACTCATCATATATATCAATTTAGTTGCGACTTGCATACGATACTAACGAGAGGTTTAATTAGCTATAAATCTTGATTCAATGTTCTACGTAAACTTACATATGTATCGACAGGAACAAGAGTTGTTTTCCAATCGTTTTTATGTATTTGAGCTTTTGAATTTGCCATTTGATAAGAAAAAAATCGTTTTCGGTAATATTTCCATTTTACTTTTATTAGCCAAGTCTTTATAGAGATCACGTTTATTTCATATTTCATTTTTGTTCAGAGTCTGATAGATACTCTATTCAATTGTAGGGTATAAATTGTACTAACAAATTGTTAAGGAGTATAATAGCACGGATCTTTTAATGTTAAAATGAAGATATAATTTGAAATAAACGGTATCTTGATTATTATTTTTTTTTTCAACTGGAGTTAGGATTTGTTAAGATAAAATTTGGATTTCATTATTATTTGCAACCCATTGACTAATTTTGCAAGTTGATCAAAAAGTTTATACCTAGTAGTGTAGACCTACTGGAACCCCAATCTGATCCCCTGATTTAATTATTCATAACCTATCCACGCCAACTTTATTGTTTAACTTTGTAGGGAGGCCCGTCATTATAAGTTATATAGTTCGCGACTGGCCCCCGACGGATTCATAGCGGGTGAGACAGAAGTCCGAATCCCCAATGGATTTCATTACCCTCTATGGTCCGTAGGGTCAGTATTTATCCGTAAAACAAATTGATGACACGCTGAACTTTTTCTGCTGCGATTTGTTGAAAAATAAACAATGAAACACAACAACATTAATAGATGGTGTCACCATTAACTATGAAATAACTAACCCCGTCGGGTCTCAAAGGGGTCACCGAGTGACGGCGTTAAATCATTAACAAAATTATTATTTACTCGCGGTGCGATAATTCTTCATACGTATGTATTAAGCAGCGAGATGCATCAAGAGATTCTGATACCATCAAGTTTAATTGAAGTGTCATCTGTATAATGTGGGATTAATTTTTCTTTATCACCTATTTAAATCTCTTTTTTTTCAAATTTCTGCATATAAAACAAAGATTTATGATAATAAAGTATCCCTTTGTCTACAACTTCTTTAGTTTTCAACTAGTTCAGATAAAACAATTTTGAGAAACTGCAAAAATTATTTTCGTGTAAAAGAGGGACGAAAGATACCAAAGGGACAGTCAAACTCATAAATCTAAAACAAACTGACAACGGCATGACAAAAAATGAAAAAGACAAAAAGACAAACAATAGTACACATGACACAACATAGAAAACTAAAGAATAAACAACACGAACCCCACCAAAAACTAGGGGTGATCTCAGAGGTGCTCCGAAAGGGTAAGCAGATCCTGCTCTACATTTGCCCCCCTCCTTCGCCGTGTTGCTTATGTGATAACAAATCCGGTAAATAGTCTAATTCGGTAGGTCACATTCATGAAAGGGAAGGGAAGGGGATTGTTGTCACGACGTAAGGAACATATCCGATATCATTTAAAAAACGATATTTCATAACAGTCAACCAACTCGTGATGGCGTCCGTAAAATTTACGAAGGGTCGATTTCAACTTCACCATTTGGAACTCTTGGTTTAATAGCTTCCTTGTGGGCAGCAACACTCTATCAAGAAAATCATGATAGGAAATGCAAGCACGGGAATATCGTATCAATTGGGAGATATATACTCCGTATGCAGGTGCTGCTGGAATGTTGCTACTTAGAAATAGAAAGTTCACAATTGGAAAGCTGAATTTTGTTTTCAATCGACCCTCCTTGTCAATTTTTAGATGCAAGTCAAGATATTAAGCCGACTTAACTGTATCTGTAGTATCCTTTAGTATCTCTAGTTCAATGGGACAGATGCGTTAAACATAGTCACCAAATTTTGAATTATTTAGTGAAAAAACATCATCCTATATAGCGGTAAAATCATACGAGTACGTGTCCTGTTTTCTGCTTGACAATCACGAAGCTCTATTCGACTTTTTAATACCAGAGCATTGTTTAGACGTCCTTAACGAAGGATTTTCCTATCTTAAATAATGTAGACTGTAAATACTTTTGATTTCAAAATATTTAGTGACATTAATTCTATTATCTAATTTCAAAACTTTGTAATTGTACATAATTCATATGCATTTTGTCAATCTCCTTTAGAAGGGAATAAAGTATGATGATGATGAACGTTACAAATATGTTGTCAATCAAGAAATCAAGCATTTTGATAATATCAGTTTCAGAGAATTTTTTGTTTGAATCAGAGTGGTCCTTTACAAAGTAGGATTTATTCCTCCCTAAGACAATATACTTGTATCTACGTTGGCCATTCTTTTTATTTAGCAAAGCAAAACTCTTTCAATTGGTCTTTTAGTTTGGAATGTGGAATATTTGTATAAAGAGTAGAAAAGTTAAATATTTCAATACTGTTACAAGATGAAAGAGAGTTAGATTGTATGTGCTCTTAAAGATCTTTGGAATTTGTAAGTATCCCGTCTGATTCACGCCACCTCTAGAATAGGCAGTTTCACAATAACTTTGAACCCCGTCTTTGATTGCTGATAAAATAGATGAGTAAGAAAGTTTTATTAGGGACCAAAATTGAAAACTCCTATACGTTTTTGATAACATGTCATGAGACAAGGTCAAAAGCTATGAGAAGGGGCAGTCTATGTAAATCATTCAATATTGTAAATTATAAAATATCATTTATAAAACTTGTAATTCCGAGTATAAACCTACCGGCAATGAAACCTGCGTATTCGATGTTTATAATTTATTGATTAAATGCTCTGCATTGCATATTGATGTTTTGTATGTATGATTTTTAATAAGTTTATTAGTTTTCTTTCGGTGTACAAGTTATTATTCCTTGTTTTAAGTAATCTAGTATGAAAATGAATAATTCCTCTTTTCCTAATTATAAATAACGATTGAAATACGTATATGCGTATCCAACTAAGATAAAATCATTTGTAAAACCATCTGACCTATGGCTTTTTTTTCATCGTCATTTTTTTGGTAGCTGTTGTTGAATCAATATAAGTAATTTCACCTCAAAAAGTATCTTATGGTATAAATTAGTCTTTTAATAACAATATCAGGAATTCCATAATGTTATTTGGGATTAATATGATTCAGGTTTTTTATTTTGTTAAACAGCCTTTTGTAATAATAATTTTTCTATTTCTATTGTTATTCTAATTATTTTTGACATTAAAGGAAACATATGTAATTGATTGTACTTAAATTCTTTATTTAATAAAGTTTGCAAGAAGAGTTAATCATTTATAGTTTATTACATTTCTAAGTCATTTGTCTGTTTATCTGTTATATTAAGGTGCATATTGTTCTTGAACTTTATTTGTTGACTCATTAACATCAACTGGATTTTAATTTAATAACATGACCTTTACCAATAATGAACATTTCGTGTAAGGCCTTGTAATAAGTTACAATCTTGCTTGTGTAATGGGATTAGTTTTTCTCCAGATAATTCCTTTATAATTCAGGATACATATCCATAAAGAGACTAGTTAACTATTTTCTAGGATTTCTATTAAATCTATTACTTTATTTTGCTTCCGGGATTTAACATCTCGGTATTTGTGTGTACCTACTCGTCAATATTTCTTTATTTGTAAATACATAATGTTGCATTAACTGACATTTTAGTCTGTGTTACTGTTAAATGGTGTGGCTGTTTGTAGTTGTAATGATCTATAGTTAAGCCCATTTCGACTGATTTTAATAGCTTGTTTTTATATTGTAATGTTAGGCATTGATCAAACATGTTTTACGCTCGCCACATGTTTTACATATATATCCAAAGTCAGGTGTCTATAATTTTTTACATGTCGTTGGCTCGTGTCTGTCATGAATTTTTTTCGAAGCTTTTCGTTTTTAATTGGATAGTTTCATATTTTTTAATCCGTTTGTAGCCGACTATATGGCATCTTTTTTCTCATTAATGAAGGGCATTTAGCTGTCTGTGATAGCTTACATCCACTCCATTTTAACTTGTTTTCATGTGTCCGAAGTGCTTATTATGTTGATAGGGCAACACGTCAAAAAGAGGCAAAAGAGATATTCAAACGCATAACGGTGCATTGTGGGGGAAAAGACAACAGTACACAAAACACAATATAGAAAACTGAAGACTGAAAAACACGATTCCCACTGCAAAACAAAGTGATCTCATTTGCAATAACAAATAAAAAGGGAGAGCACTTTGTCTAAAGTACATCGACAAAAACATATTTAGTATTGAGTATCAACAATCTGGTACTGTAATGAATGGGCCATCTACAGACAAAGAAATGTTTCAGTTCTGTCTATTTATGTCTCATCTGTATAAAATTGACCAATATACATATAACTATGAGATGAAAGAGTTTCAGAAGTCGGTCTGATGAATGAATAAATGATTCAAACTGCAAGTTACAATGATGACTAGAGTAAATCTTAACTCGAATTTGTTTAATTGCTTATTAATCAGTGCACATCATACAGAAGGAATCGTACGAAAAGAATGACATATTTCTATATCCAATGTATAGATATGAAAAAAATGGGGTATGAGTACCAATGAGAAAACTATATATCCAAGCAAATATTTGTAAAATTAACCCATTTTGGTCAAAGAACGGCCTTCAACACGACCTTGGCTTACAACGAACAACAAGCTTTAAACGGATTCAAAATGACTAGTGTAAACCCGTTCAAACAGGGAAACTAATGATCTAATCTATATAAAAAATAAGGGAAACGAGAAACACTTAAGAACCACACCAACAATTACTGAACGTCAGATTTCTAACTTTTAAAAGGCGTTTTAATAGGTACTAAACTTCACGCTTAGCTGAAACAATAGTGTAACATCACAACATAGAAAAACCCACTATACAATACCAATTGAAATGGCTTAACTCAATCAAAACACATATTAACACAGGCTGGGACTATTATACTAACGGAACTGGAAACTGTTACACCAATCAGTTGATAATACTCAACATCACGGTTAATAGAACGAGACTTTACCTGCGCTATTTATCGATACACTATCTTTCATCAGTGACGCTCAGATTAAAATAGTTATCAAGCCAAACAAGTACAACATAAAGTAAGGTAATTTATTCTTGGGACAAGGAATTCCTTAGGTTTTCGAAAAAATAAAAGGTTTGTAACAGAAACTTTATAAAAATGACCATATAATTGATATTTATGTCAACACCGAAGTGCTGACTATTGGGCTGGTGATACCATCGGAGACAAAACGTCCACCAGCAGTGGCATTGACCCAGTGGAAACATTGATTTCGTGCCTTGATCTTATAATTTCGTTAATAGGTTTTTTTCAGTTAATAGTTATTCGAAATGATAATGACAAAAGACATCTCGATCATTGACAATTGTTATAAATCACCAAATACCGTCTAAATTGTTAAAAGTGACATATAAAGAATGACATTTTGAGGATGATAATAACGTGGGGGGAGGGGGGTGATGCGGAAAAAACTATATGTTTTATTTAGTATAATAGTCCTAGATGCAGGTAAACATAAACTGAACGAATGAATGTTATATATGACACCATGTTAATACAAAACCAATAAAACAAGAGGATTAATGTTAAACAATTTACAAAATAAAAAAGGTTTGCTGTTCATAGAACGAGAACATTAGTGAAAATTGATAGTCCTAACAAACAAATAAAGGCCATTAAACTTACACAAAAGCTATTTATAAACCATGATGGTGCATTTTAAAGAAGTATGTGTTAAACAATATTATTTAATATACACATACATAATGTCTTGTTTTCATATTTATCGAGATAACAGCATAACAGCATTAAATTCTTGAATATTCTGAAAAGCTTGCTACTCTGAAATTTGAATATTCTGAAAAGCTTGCTACTCTGAAATTTCATGATGTTAACCTTTACCTAATGTTGCAATTTTAATTTTTTTTGTTGAAGTTGTTATTTGTGTTTATAGTGATTAAGATATAATATTACAATGTAAATTGCTACAAAGGTTGTCTGGGTTTTTTTTCTCACACATTGTTGTCAATGGATTTCAATCCGACTGTCATACAAAGATATAGCTAGCTAAAAACCTGGGTCTCGGCTAATAATAAATATTAATAGATAATCAAATTTAGCAAATGTCTTTGAAAAAGTAATCAGTAATACTTTGGATTTTAGGTAGGAAAACTCTTTTGTTGAAAAATTGCCCTCTTGTGAAATAAAGTTACGCACACAAGAGGCTTCAAATATATTTCAATTGTATTCCTACCTCGGAATTTACATTCAGCATAATTATGATGTTCCATAGATGTTCCAGACGATATGAGTATTTTGACCGTACGCGTATACTCGTACGGTCCGACCCGGTTCGACCATACGCGTACGGTCGGACCGTATGAATATACGCGTATGGTCCGGTAGGAGCTGACCATACATGCTATTTTATCATATGTGTACTAGTAATTAATTAAATTGAAACAAGCATTTATCACAATCTTTATTTCGATAGTTATTTTTAGTTTGACAAATTGTTATTGATAATTTATTACAATTAGATAAAATGAACAAACGAACAATCGAAATTAAGTATTTGTTTAATTGTAAATCTGAATCCTATTTTGGTACTATCGCGCAAGGTGACACAATTCAAGTAACGTATTTTTTTTTTACGTTTTCATGAATGCAGTCCATGCATGTTCCTTTGCATTTACATTTTGTGGTAAAGTTGGTATTAAAAATATTCCAAAACAATTGACCTCCCATATGATATTTACTACCGATATCTTCAATCTCAGTGGTCATAATTCAATTAATGTATTACTGATCGACATGCTAGATACAAGAGATTAACAGACTTAATAAGGGTGAATTTCAAAAAAAGTTAAAATATAAAGCTTTTGTTTCTACATTGAACGCTTTTATGATATTTACTTTCGATATCTTCAATTTCAGTGATCATAACTCAATTAATGTATTACTGATCGACATGCTAGATACAAGAGATTAACAGATTTAATTAGCGTGAATTTAAAACAAAAAAAGTTATAATATAAAGTTTTTGTTTCAATTACAATTGAACTTTTTTATATTAGTTTGACAGTTATGCTATGTTGATCTGCTATAAGCATTTGTATCTAATAAACCTGACCATCTTTATTTTTTTAGTATATGCCAGACCGTACGCGTACGGTCCGAATACTCATACGGTCTGGAACATAGACACAATGAGGAACTTTCTCAATCGGGTGAATCACTACATAAACAAATATTGATTTGTTAATTGTTACCTACCGAATTAGGCGTTACATCGGTTTTGTACTTACACGAACAAAACGACGGATACCGCATAAGGCCCATGATCTTCTCACTTTTCCGGAGTTCCTGATATGACACATCCATTTTATATATATTTTTTTTGTGGTTGCTCGGTCTTCAGTGTTCTGGTTTTTTTTTTTGGTGAACTGTTGATTGTCTTTTGAATGTTTTTCGTCTTTTGCCTTCGCTTTGTTGATATGTTTTCATTGACATTCTACTAGACTATAAAAAAAAATAATTACAACCCCTCAGTGTTGAACCTGTAAAAAAAAAGTTTTATTTTGTAACACGGATTTTTTTTTTCTCAATTGATATATTACCTTCGAACAGCGGTTGCCTTTATCTATGGTACATTTTTTTTAAAGTGAACTCACTTAGATATAAAGAAAAATTCTATTAGCTTTGTGTTTTTCGCAGAAAGCTAAACTAGCATATAAATGTCTGTCCAGTATTCGTTTCTATTAGCTTTGTGTGTTTCGCAGAAAGCTAAACTAGCATATAAATGTATGTCCAGTATTCTTTTTCATTGATTGTTTTTAAACTGTTGTAATTTACTGTCAGTTGTGAAATAGACTAGTGAGTTAAGACATTATTGTTTCTGTTATACCTCGTTGATAAGCTCTATGTGTTTCTGTGGAGACCAAATAAAAGATTGATTCTTTTCTTCATGTTTATCCAACAAAAGATGTGCTCAGATTTCAGTAATATAAAAAATCTCAGATATATCGAGTATATCTAAGAAAATATCCAAGAAACGGAAAGATTCTTCTATTATTTGTTGTTATAATATTGAATCAGCTGTTTCCAATTAGACTATAACCAGTGTAATTTTATCCCTTTAAAGTTTTACGTAAAGAAAAATCTTACTTCTAACACAAATTATTAACAAACTACGTTAGCAGTTTTAGTAAGTATATCTAAACACTATATTATATTCTGTTTCGTGTAAATACTTAAGTTGTAATCAAAGGACTGCGAGCGATGTTGGGCAGGTTATTGAAAACCAAGACAGTTATAATGATGAAAAGTTTTAAACAGTTGGTTTAATTATTTATCGTAGCTTGTTATTTCTCAAGTGTCAACATTTTTTATCTTCTACTATCTTTGACTTTCAAATACACTGTTGTCGATCACTTTATCACGTGTATCTTGAAGTCAACGACATAAGCAGCACTAGTAATTGTCATTCTTCTCTGATCATGATCTCGTGCTTTACATATATGGATCACCAATATTGAGGCAAATAAATATTTATTCGATTTCGTCTCAAGGTATGTTTTTTGACTCCATATGATGAAAGCAAGACTGGGTATACAATAATGATACTGCCAAAAATAGTTTAATGAATAAACATATTCAATGCAAATTCCAACAGGTGAAGTCGAAAAATTTACGGACAAATTCAAACGCTATTAATCAACAAAAGACAGCAACGCTCAAAAGCCAGCTGTTTACCAATGACACCTTTTTATGTTATTTTCAGTCATTGGTTATATTTTGTGATGTGTCGTTACAACTTGTAAAATGCTTTCACATACGAGCTAGGTCGGATAGAAATCGACCTTATGCAAGCTTATGTGCACGTATGTGTACATGTATGAAACTTTCATTTATTTTAAAAAGAAGGTGAATTTTGGTATGTTTTAAAAGGGTTAATATATCTACTCTATTTTCAGACTTACAAAGTTACAGACTTTGAAAAGAGATTTCTTCTACCCGAATTATATTGACATAAATATAATGATATTCATCTGCATAGCCTTAGTTACTAAACAGCACAGCTTATATGATAATGAGGGTACTAATGATAGCAACAGTTTAAAAGATAAAATTAACAAATGAATGGAGTGATCAATTCATGACTGCCAAATATTACTACGTTTAAATGACACTTCTAAAATATATGATTTAAAATATAGTTGTGAAGGCCCCGATCGAGTTTTATGAAATATTGCCGGTAAACTGAACTTTTCAAAACGTATTTGCATGCATAAACCTAATTAAGAACAGTTAATAACTCACAATAGTCTCTTAATTTATTTATTAACAAGATTTGCCTTTTTATCCTTAGAATCCTTCAGAGTTACTATTCGGTTTCCTTATAAAACTGGCCGCCAAAAAAATTGATGCATCTTTAACCATCTGTTAATGTAAACGACCTGTATATAGACAGTTTCGACGATAGAATGTTACATAAATTTGCTCTTAAGAGTTTTTAAGACAATAATATGGAAGGACGTTTGTTGAGTACAAGTTTATTTTCATTGTGCAACGTTATTTTTTATTTTCTAATCTTTTTTTAATTGTTCCTCAATCATTTAAAAAAAATAAAACATCACGTTATAAATTTCCTTTGACCGAACCGTTTTTCTAGATTTATCTTCATCAGGAACGTTAAAAGTCGAAGGTTTGAAAGCCAAAGATGTTTACGAACCAAAATAATTGAAAAGCTACATTACCAAAAGGACCTTAAACAAAAAGATAATTCCATCTAAGGTCAACTTTGTCTGAGGCAATTGAAACTTTTGTTTTTTTGTAATTTTTCAAAATGGATAACTAAAAAAAAAATTGTTTTGAACAACTTTGTTGCAATAAGCTAATGAATTTGAGTGAGTGTTGCTTAAACGTTTATTTTCTTAAGATTCTTTCGCTTTTCAGATTATTTAACACCGTGTTGTTTAGGTACTGGTGAGTCTTATGAAGACGAAACGCGCGTATGGCGTACTAATTTATAATCCTGGTACCTTTGATCACCATGTGAAAGCAAGCAATATAAAAGACACGAAAGAGAAAATGTAAAAAGGACTTACTTTAAACTTTGGAATAATAAAGGTCTCTGCATATATGTCAAATTCAATACATTTGCAGGGCAACCTTATAACATTTTTTCCAAAAAATGTACATATCTTAAAACTTTTGTTATGAATTACATATACTAGAAGAAAATAGCGCGTTTCTGGATTTACCTTCATAAGCAATGCTTAAAGCTTAAATATTTGAAAGCCGAGGAGTCCGCTTCTGTGTATTTTACTTTTTAATGTTGTGTCGTTGTTCTCCTCTTATATTTAATGCGTTTCCCTCAGTTTTAGTTTGTTACCCCGATTTTGTTTTTTTGTTTATGGATTTATGAGATTTGAACAGCGGTATGCTATTGTTGTCTTTATTCATAAGTACCGAAACGGTTGAAGAAATATATGACAAAAAATATAAGTGTAATTATTTAAGGACTTTTAAATATGTGTCTTAATGTGTTCTTAGGATGCTCCTTACTAAATGATCTATTTTATGATGGTGAATTTGTAAATCATTACACTTTCCTTATATCTTTTTCTAAAAAAAATTGATATCTTCACTTATCGTGCTTATTAAATGTGATTTTCCTCTTATGGAAGTGATAAAACATATAACCGTAGTATATGGATGACTTTCCTCTGTTCGTTCATATTTTCGAAGTAGAAATTAAGAAAAGACGGGCATCGTATATTTATAAAACACATAAATAATAAAACAAAGGTTAAATATTAAAACATATTTACTTTAAAAATGTTAAGAAAATAGAATCCATTACCCAAATTCATAGAATCCGTAAAATAGTTAATGTACTCCTGATTTAATGAAAGATGCACGAGATTTGACTATGAATTCTGTATCCGTGACAAACTATCGGCATTCCAATGTAAACCAATGTGTCCCTCTTTTGACGACTTGTCTCCTTATTCTTAGAAGGCTGAAGTCATATAGAAAAAAAGGAAGGAAGCTAGCAATATCCGCTATATAGATGATGTTCCCTCACTAAATAGGTCAACATTTGGTGACTATGTTGAACGCATCTTTCCCATCGGATTAGAGATAAAGGATACAATAGATAAGTAACCTCCGTCACATAAATTGACCAAGAGGGTCGGTTGTAAACAAAAATTTACGACGAAAGAGATAAGTTCAGCTTCCCCATTGTGAACTTTCCATTTCTGTGTTACAAAATTCCGGCAGCGCCTGCATACGGAGTATATATCTTCTAATGAGTACGATGTTTCCGTGCTAGTATTTCATATTATAATTTCCTTGATAGAGGTTTGCGGCTCACAAGGAAGCTATTAACAATGAGTTTAAAAAGGTGAAGTTGAAATTATTCTTTCGTACGGGGGCCAACGAAAGTTGGATGACCGTTATTGAATATCCGTTTCAAAGAGGAATGATTAAAGGCAACAGTAGTTTATTACGCCGCTGTTCGAAATTCATAAATCGATTGAAAAAAAAAGAAATCTAGGTTTCAAACTAAAACTAAGGGAAACACATCAAATATAAGATGAGAACTACGACACAACAGAAACTCTACATTAAAATGTAACACACACAGAAACAAGCTATAATATAACAATGGCAATTTTACTAATCGTATGGATCAATTAATTCGTGATGGTGTCCGTAAAATTTACGGATTGTCATTTTTAATATGTTCTCTTCATAACTTCATTTGAGCAGTGTCTGCGTTAAGAGAACACTCCTGTATATGAATTCCGTATAGTGTGCACATTCATGAGCATAACGTATCATCTGAGAAATGTAAAACCATACGAAGGTGCAGATGGTATGGTACTGCTGAGAAATGATAAATTGATAATTGGTTGAATTCGACCAGTTTATCAGAAATTTTCGTGTGAAGTCGTCCATATATGGTCCTTGTGTCGTAACTCAATTCTGTTCTCTTTTCGTAAATTTTACCTACCGAATAAGACTACTAACCGGATTTGTAATAACATGAGCAACAATACGGGTGCAACATGTGGAGCAGGATCTGCTTACGCTTTCGGAGCACCTAATATCATCCCAGAACTTGGTGGGGTTCGTGATGCTTGATCTGTAGATTTCTATGTTTTGTCTTGTGTACTTGAGTCATTTTATTTTCGATCTATGAGTTTGAATGTCCATCTGTCGCCCCACTGTCCGAATAAAACTTAAATTTATGATATTATTTTGTAAGATTATTTTTTATTAGTTTTCTTTGTTAGTGCTGTTTACAAACAATATTTTATGTTTTTTCGAAAATGTTGTTTCATTTTTAGTCGGTTTATTTTTATTCTTTTGTTTGTTTCATAAAGTTTGAATGTACCACTATTTAGATACGTAATATCTATTTTCTTTACGGATATACTTATAACGGTTTTTAATCTTAAATGTTGATATTAGTTTTTACTGATATGTTAAATGCATTCTCAAACATTTAGAATTGATAAATTCCTAATTTACTGTATGTTTATACTTAGAACAGAGGTTAAGACATCCTCTGCAAGATAGTCATTAGGAAGTTTCGGTGTGCATTATTCTAATTTATTCCTTAGAAAAGTTTTGGAACACACTCTAGGTTCAGCTGTCGATTAACAGGTCACAGGTGGACAAAATGATATGATCAAAGTGTAATCATTTAAGAATTGAATGCTTATTTTTGTAACCAATATTACAGGTTACTTCCTCACCTATACCAGGACAACCCACACCAAATTTACGAATTGTTAAAGCGTTTGCCGAATTACATTTTGTAAGAAGCACGGAAGCGCTATATTCGCAAAATGTGCGTACGGACAACGTTATTACAACTCTATGAAATTACAAAAAGAAGCGTTGAATACTTATAACTACTTTATTTAGGCTAGGATCATGAACACACAATTTCTATCAAGTTATTATTTAATTTACCTGTACACTTTATTGTTGGAACTAATGTCATCATGGATATTAAATTTCATTGTATAATGAATGTCAATTCCAGAAGGACGAGAGATTGTTGTTAGCCAATCACAATAACGTAACATAATGGAACAGACTTGCAATATAATTATCAGCCAAATAAAGATTTCTACATAAGAATTTAATGCTTCTTTTTGTAACTTAATTTGGGTTTAAAAGCTTTGACCGAAGTACATTTTGTATGAAACGCGGACGCGATTTATTCTAAAAATGGGCGCAAGGTCAACGCTGTTACATCCTATGAAGTTACAAAAAGAAGCATTCAATACTTATAATACCATTTGTAGCTAGGATCATAAAAACACGATTTTTATCAAGTTTTTATTTAATCTACCTGTGCACTTTATTGTAAGACCTCGTGTCATCATGAATGATACATTTTTTTGTGTAATGAAGTTGATTAAGGAATAACGCGAGATTGCAGTGTGGCCAATCAGAATAATGTATTATAATGAAACATACATCTTATGTAATTATTACAAATATAAAGAGGATTCTTAACACCAAGTTTATTTTACATACATTCCCTAATTCTGTACACGCCTTTTGAGGTATAAGAATACGAGATTGATAAGATTACGCATAATTGGTAAATTAACCTCGAATACCTCCACCATCCTTGAAACAATCAAACATTCAAACAAAGATGGCTGGGACATGATCAACGTATGGTTTTCCAAGTGAGACTTGTACGTATGGTGTTCCGATTGAGACTTCTTCGTACGGTGTTCCGAGTGAGACTTATTCGTATGTTGTTCCGAGTGAGACTTCTTCGTATGTTGTTCCGAGTAAGACTTTGGCTTTTGTAACAATTTATGATGCATATGATATTGATATAATGACTTTTTATTTTATTTTGTAGAATGCATCTGTTATACGTTTTGATAGTAGCTGTGTTGCCAGTATTAGTTTCGTCAAATCGAAATGTTAACATGAGTACTCTACTGGACGCATATACGTTAACATGTGGACAAAGATTCTGTTACAATCATGATCACAATCTGCCTGACACGTCAAGGTATGATTATTTGTGTCCATATTGCAGTTGTAATCCGAGATGTTTCTACTTTGGAGATTGTTGCGTTGATATGTTTCTCTCACTTAATATAGAATGTACAAATATCACCATCATATCATACTTTGAGCAAGAGTCGTTATCCGTTCTTGAAGACTTTTTTATAATGAGAACTTCTTGTCCCGATGGCGTAGATATTGATATCAAAAACCGGTGTGAGGGATCAAAGAATGTGACAGAGCAAATTCAAAATCTACCAGTTACATCAAAAGAAACACGTTTTACATATAAGAACAAATTTTGTGCTGAATGCTATAACGATCTTAACATTGAAAATTGGTCTTTTGGTTCAATTTGTGAAGACTTCACTGATTTCAACTTTATGTCATCGTTTGATGAAATAATCCAAAACGCAATGATAAAAAAATGCAAATTTGGAAGCTTTTCGAAAAACGCTTATGTCAGAGGATGTGACAAAAACCGCAGAATTGACATAATATCAACCTGCAATGTCAGTGGAACATGGGAAACCTACGATCCAAGTATAGAATGGGCATGCATCAATTACGAAAACTTTTACGGTATGTTTAGAAATATATTTTGCTACATTTGCAACCCCCCAGTATTCCAAGAACCTGCCATTTCACAATGTAATGAAACAGGTCTCTGGGAGACACAAGATACGAAACAGAGAAATGCCTGCCGGGATTTTGGTTTTACATCAACCACTTATCCGTTCAAAAATGTATTTTGCTACATCTGTAACGTTCCTCTTGATAAGTTTAGTTATGAGCAATCAAATGACGCCTATATATTTAGTTCACAGTCTGTGTATAAAGAAAGATATTTCAAATACCAGTTACAAATAGATTATATCTTTGATGAAACTTTTTTATCGGGGCTTTATGATAATAACAATATTATAGATAAAAAAGAGGAAACACATGAAACTGAAGACATATACCTACAGTATTACGCAATGACCGGTAATGGACATTTTTGTACAAACGTATCTAGTTTAGTTCAATTAGATACTACTTGCTCGTGCAATGAATTCTGTCATTTTGACAAAACAGTTCCATGTTGCATTGATAAAGTTTTTAAGCAATCTACTCAATGTATCAGCTCTGGCGCCAATAATTTCTTAGTTTATGATGGATGTGAAAGTGCTAGCAATGGCTTTAATGGTTTATATGAAAAATGTGTCAGTAAAAATAACAATTTACTTTACGATTTGCCAGTTAATGATTACAACAACTATGTTGATTATAAAAACATTTTCTGTGGTCTTTGTCGTTATTTTAAAGACCCATCCGACATGTCTATTCCGTACCAGTTTTATCCATGGTTAGTTGACCTTGTATGCGAGACAAGCTTACCTATAGCATACCACGTGTCTCTGTCAGAGTTGCTAGAGTATAGACATCAGTCTAGATGCAAAGTATCATACTTAAGTCGTGTTTGTGGGAAATGGTGTTCAAAAAATCAACAAACAAAGCATTGTGGTAGTAATGTTAATTCGTCATTGGAATATGCATGCCAGAATTATAATGCACCACCGTATGAAGTAGCATATTACAACAAGATAGATAGCTCGTCCTTAAAGAATTTTCCAAATATATTTTGTGCCATGTGCAATTATACGACGACCGGAATGTCTATAGGCAGCTGTAATGTAACGGGTGATTGGGACAAGTATAACGAACAGATTGAACATAATTGTTTTCTTTTACCTCAAGTAGACTATCATAAACCCTTTAAAAATATATTTTGTAAAATGTGTAATGCAAAGTCCCAAAAATACGATGATAAGTTCAACAAGGACCCTACATGTATACCTAGTGTTATAGAAAATGAGGTGACACATATTCGTAGTCTGTTTTCATTGCTTTTATACGATGATTCATCTGATCTTGATAGTCCAAAAGAGGGATGTTACAGACATCAAGTTTATGACTCTTACGTGGTAAGTTCATTCGTTGTATATTGCTCACCTGTATCTTGCTTACCTGTATAGTGCTTACCTGTACATTGCTTAACTGTAAAGTGCTTACCTGTATACCGCTGTTTAATAGTAATTAAAGGTACCAGGATTATAATTTAGTACGCAAGACGAGCGTTTCGTCTACATAAGACTCATCAGTGACGCTCATATCAAAATTGTTATAAAGCCAAACAAGTACAAAAGTGAAGAGCATTGAGGATACAAAATTCTAAAAAGTAGTGCTAAATACGGATAAGGTAATATATGCCTGGGATAGAAAAAAATCGTACGTTTTTCGAAAAATTCAAAGTTTTGGAAACAAGAAATTTATAAAAACTACCTCATTATTGATATGCATAACAACACCAAATAGTCATAAATCGACTAAACGAAATCAATTCCGGGCTACAAACTAAAAGTAGCATAGTATTTATTTAGCTACTCGGGTTTGAAGTTGAAATCGTTACTAGTTTTAGAAATAAAAATATACCATTGTAAATAAGTGCCATTTAGTCGAACAAAATGTTGATCTAATGACGTATTGCTTTAGGAGTTGAATAAAGAAGGACATCTTTTGTACAAAAAAATATAAAATTGATAGTTAGGGCAAGTTCAGATAAAGTGATAAAACAATGCAAGAGTGAATGTTTTAATAAACTGCCAGTTATGATGTATCAGTGAAAAGTGAAGGAACGTTTATTACATATTCACAGGACATTGCTTTCGAAGTCCATTGTTTCGATATTTTATTTTTAAAATCGTAAAAAAATTGAATAACATTTTCTCATTACGGCATTATTACCGCGAACTGTTATTTTAAAAATATAAGCTAGTAACCACAACTTTAACTCTTTTCTCTCTTTCGGTAGAAATAGAGGCCGTAATGCTCACAGTTTTATGTTTTATTTATGCTATTGTAAATGATTTCTTTTTGATTTTTGATTTTTTCGGATTCACATGTACTGACTTATCTTTTTCAGGAACAGTGTCGAGATATCGTATGTTTTCCTGGACGAGTATTGATTAACGACAGATGTCAACCAATGCTTCCTTTTACCTCAAACGTAGGTTATATCATTGCATTTGGCGTCGATATTTACTTAACATCTACAGTTGAAACACCTGTATCTTTTATGGAGAGGTTGCAAAACGAAATTTTGAATCAAATTGAGCTAGTTGGTGGCTTTGAATATCCTTTTAACAAAATGTCTATCATTTTGGTAAACAGACCTTGCAATGATGGCTTTTTATGGCCCGTAGGACATATTCATATATCTGTCTTTATAAAAATATTTAGTTTTAGTGTTGTTGACAGAAGCAAAGTAGAACAAAATCTTATCAGGTTTATGCAAACTAATTTGACTTTTAATTTTCCTTGTTCAGAAAGTACTCCTGAAGTTTTTTGTACATTAACATGCATTTTGGGTTTCGATGAAAATGCTTTTCATCTTCCTTCACGATTCTATTTTGCTTCTGAAAATAACGAATGTAGCCTGAAGAAAGAGTTTACTACTGAAAACTCGGATATGTATGTTTACCGACGAGTTAGTAGTCTACTTGAATGTCCTCAAATTCAGTTGGAAGCTGATGAAATTCAGATTACAAATGACAAAACTAAAGTCCGTATTATTCGTTCTGGTGTTGAACTCAATTACTATCAATTCTTTTTTATCAATGAGAATGCCATAAGAATATGTAGGAGCTTATTCTACGGTATTGTTGAAGCTACCAAACAAGAGAATACTCCTGTTATCAAAATAATAATACTAATTGGCACTACATTATCTCTTATTGCTCTTTTATTGACATTTTTCACTTATTGTATGTTTCCAACGTTAAGGACGCTGCCTGGGAAAAATAACATGAGTCTTGTTTTTGCATTATTTTGTGCCTATACATTTCTTGAATTCGGTATTGAAAGAACTGAAAACAAACTTGGTTGTATGATGCTAGGTATTTGTATTCATTTTTTCTGGCTGTCCACTTTCGGATGTGTGAATGTTTGTTCTTTTCATATGTATAGTACTTTTCGACAGAACTTCATATTCCAGAGTTATGATCAAGAAAGAGACAGAAAGCGGTTTGCCCTTTATAACCTTTACTCATACGGCGTTCCATTGTTTTTCGTTGGCTTGAATGTGATAATTTCCAATCTTGTAATTGACGATCAATCCTTCGGTTACGGTGGGAAGGCTTGTTTTATATCGCATCAGTTGACGGTCCTTTCTACATTCATTGCTCCTGTGGCAGTCATCTGTTTGGTCAATCTTGTTTTGTTTATTTTTACAGCAATAAATATAGCCTCTACACCAAAAGCTTGTGCAACCGACTCTTTTTCGCAGAATAAAATTCAATTTTCGGTTTATGTCAAACTTTTTATTCTAACTGGAGGTTCTTGGATTTTGCAGATTTTAGATTCTTTTTTTCCGCTATCAGTTTTCTCAATTTTAGTTTCTACTCTGAATTCATTTCAAGGTATTTACATATTTTTTTCATACATTTGTAACCAACGTGTTTTTAACTTGTACAGAAATTTAACTGAACACAAGCAGGTTGATACTATTAAAACTGATCAGCGGAGTTCCAAGTCGAAAACTTCGTTTCTGTCAACAGTATCTGTTAATAAAAACCGAAATGATAAAGAAGTTAGTTTAGGTCAATCAAAACAGGATGAAGGAGTTGTTTCAACTATCATGTGAAATGGATATTGAGTGATGCTATTTCGATTGATAATTTAGTGTGCCCTTCTATGCGGTGATGTTACACTATTGTTTCGGGTAAGGGTGAAGGTTTGTACCTATTATAACCCGCTGCACCTGTTTGCACCTGTCTTAAGTCAGGAACCTGATGTTCAGTAGTTGTCGTTTGTTGATGTGGAACATAAGTGTTTCTCGTTTATTTAAATGCATTATACCGTTGGTTTTCTTCGCATTGGAATAGTTTTACACTAGTCGTTTTGGGGCCCTTTGTCTTGCTGTTCGGTGTGACCCAATGCTCCGTTTTGAAGACCGTACTTTTATCTATAATGGTTTACCTTTACAAATTCGGACTTTGATGGAGAGTTGTCTGATTTGCAGTCATACCACAACTTATTATATCAATAAAACGTAGAGTTTGTTATTTTACAGCCAAAATCTGCTATTGAGATTTTAAGAGAAAGTTTAACATTTTTTTATTTATTTATTATTTTTTTTTTTTTGGGGGGGGGGGGTACTTTTGTTTTTAATATTATGGTGTTTTATGCTAAGATATATTGAAAATGTTATTGAGGTAATATTTATGTATTTTATTGTGTGTTTTACAGTCTTCTATCACTCATTTTAGAGTGTTTATTTTATTAATTGATCTGCTAATATTATATTGTCATTTATATCAAATGTTTTAAGAGGTGATACTCTATTACTAGCTAGGGACTTTCCAATTTGATTTTCCTCTAAATTTATCAGTTTTGAGACTTTACTTTTTACTATTATTTGTTGTTGTTGTTGTTGTTATAAAATGTACATACTGGTGTAAAGACAAATTTGATCATTATATGTTTTAACTCGTTTATTCTGTTTTTTAACTTGACAAACACATATGTATACTACCATTAAAAAAGGCATTTGTGTGACGGACTATACCATCGTCAGTAGGTAAGCCCAGACCGCAAGCTAAAAAAGTCATGGTGTATGCCATAACATCAAACGGAGAACAAATACGACAGACATGGACAAAAGACAATCACGGAATTGCAGGCTGTTGTTTTGGACAGACACATGTAAAATGTGACGTTGTTAAACGACATATGAGAGCACAACACTGCCCTGACCTGCCACATCACAATAACAGAAAAAAAAACGTTTGAACAAGACTTGATCAGTAAGAAAAGTATTTGGCTGACAGATGAAATATAAAAGACAGAAAACAAAAAGTACAATTCTGATCATCATTACAATTTTTAGTTTGATATACGTAATAATTCGGTCATTCATTTTCTCTTTACTTTTATTATCCTAATTAAGGGATATATTTCACTCATAAAACCCACTGATCATGATTCCTTGCTCTGCTTTAAGTGATAAACTCTGCATTTTGTAACGAGTTTTGAATTTTCAAATAGGTTGCACTCGAAAACTACTGAAGAGACATTCGTTGTGAAATGCGCATCTAGTGACGAACATTTTGTACGGTTTGTTATTATTGCATTAGATTTGGAATTGTCTTTTTCAAAATATACAAGAACAAAACTTTAGTCTCACTCTAAATCAGAATTATCAAATATGCCTCTTGATAAGATAAAGCAACTATACCAGTCGAACTCGTATAAAGTTTCCATGTTTTGTTGGTGCATTCCAATTTTAAAATAGTGGTTTTAGAATGAAATACTAATTACTTAGAATTATGTTATAAAATATTATATTGTAAATATATAAAACGTTGTTCATATATGTATATTATGTATATAATTTGTCATGTTGTCAATAAAATATTGTAATGAGCTCTTTAGTTTAAAGTTGTTCATTGGCATTTGGTTTCAAAAATTCACAATCAGAATGCATTGGCTTTAATCCCCCTGTGTAGTAAGTAGTTATAACAATGTGTGAAATGAAATGTTGAAACTTTGTCTTTTAAAATTATTTATTTTTAAGTTATGTAAATCAATATTGTTTTCGATGTGCATTTCGTTATCAATATTGTTTTCGACGTGCATTTCGTTATCAATATTGTTTTCGATGTGCATTTCGTTATAATTATTGTTCCTTCTTCATGTTATTGATAATGATTGTTGATTACTCAACGTACAGTGAATGGAATCAAAACGAGAATAAGTAAACAGAATACTCACTACGAAGGTTCTGTAAAGTGGAGGGTCCTGTATACACATGTTAGTGGTCCTAATTGAGGGCGTTGGGTAGAAGATGTACATCGGTATTCTACGGTTGTCTTTATTTATTATAACCCTGGATAAAGCCCACTGTGCAAGTATTTATCTGATTCACGAAAGCTGTCAGGAATATGCCAGTTGTTTTCCATTCATTTGATTCGTTTGCGCTTTTGATTTTGCAATTTGATCATTGATTTTTTTTGATTCTATGATTTTACTTTTTACAGAAGTTCAAAAAGCATTTAACGTAACGGTAAATTTTATATATGCTATTTGAGCTTCTTTGCTAAATATTTGTTTGTTTTTGTTCTGATTTCGATTGTTACACTGTGGTGACTGCTGAATCCCTATTTTGATAAGTATGTCTGGTTCGTTCACACATCGTTGTCAATATAATGGAATTTGATGCGATTGGTATTCAAGTGAGAGGTTTAGCGCTTTTAAACCAGGTTCAACCCACCATTGTCTATATAAGAAAATGCCTTTTCCAAGTTTAGAATATGATAGTTGTTGTCCATTCATTTAATGTATTTTATCTTTTGATTTTGCCATTTGATAAGGGACATTCCGTTTTGAGTTCAGTAGTTTGTGATTTTACCTTTCAATTTGACTATGGCGATGAACATAGCTAAAGAGGTGTTACCAGATATCATTAAAGTATGGGTTCAAATCACCCCGGTGAGGATGGACATTCCATAATGTGAGTTATAAAAGATCCCAGAGTTACAAAAAATAAAAACAATTCAAAAGAAAGAAAAGAAAAGAATAAACCAATGGCCCGGTGTAGTGTTATAATATCAAATAAATACAAATAAAGCAGACTCAGCGGCAACTAACCACAAGTCATAGACTTCCGGTTACTATGATATACACACAATGATTATGACGGGTTTTAACATGTTTGTTACTCATACCTGCCCTTAAACATGTTTGTTACCCATACCTTCCCTTAAATATGTTTGTTACTCATACCTTCCCTTACCTGAATAATGTATCAACAATATATTTATTTAGAACAAACTGTACAAATTAATTTGGAGACACAAAGAACAATAAAATGGCACAGGAACAATATATGCGTTTAGTTTCAGTTACTGGAAGCTTCTTCATTACCGAATTTTAAATTTAATTGTTCATGTTTTCAAAGACTTAAATATAAATCGGTAAATCTCCAAAGGGTTTCGTGTAAAGATGATATAGGTAGTCTGGGGTGTATGACCTTGCATATCTTTCTTAAATTATTTGTGTTTAATCATATTTACATTTCTGTTCATATTTATGCATTATTTGTCAAGTAAAGCTTCTCTTTTAAAATTTTGTTTTGATAGAAAATTTGATACGTTTAAAATAGTCAGAACTAGGTAGTCTGTTCTTCGAACTACAAAAAAAAGTATTTATATCAAATAAAGATCGTATTAAAATGTTTTTCGATTCTTGCATTTGTTACATCATAATCCCGTCCCCTTTCCCCCGAATGTGACCTACCGAATTAGATGTATTATCGAGTTTGTACTAAAATGGGAAACACGTGGGGTGCCGCATGAAATTTCAAAGTTGTATATGTGAGCCATAAAAGTGTTCTGTGAAAAAGTTTTTACAGAAAATGTATATTTAAATGTGTCCGATGCTGTGAAAAAGAGTCAACTCAATCGGACATATGTCTAAAGTATATTTCTTAGATAATTAACTCGCAGTAACTGAACGCCAATTCAAAGCCAATGACAACTGTTAAAACAAATCGCATATCTAAGACTTACTATTCCAATGTTCAAGTTAGATTAATGAAATAACAATGCCCATATTCAAGTAGGTTCAAAACAAATAATACGTAGAAATAACTTAAATCTATAACATCAGAATTACAAGCAAATACAAAGAATTATAAATACTGTCAAAGGGGGAAAGGTCACACACTTTTAAAGGGAAATCTACTTTTTTTTTTTAAATCTCTTTGTTTGTTTTACCGCAACAGAAATAAATGTTAAGTTGTTATACTAAATGTATTCACGCAAAGACAATGTGTCATAATGAAAATGCCCATGACACTGCGCAAACCCAAGTGTGCTCGAATACTTACTCGTGAAAAATAGATACATTTTGAGAAATTGTATCATGCTACATTGTAAGTTAGTACTATGTTGAAAACTTCGAAAATTAAAGGCTGGAAAACTATTGATTTATCAATATGCAGCAACAATTAACATTGTATTTTATTTTAGTTTAACATCTTAACAAGTTTCTCTAATGCAATTATCTTGATAACTGATGTAAATTATACACATTATGTATGTTCGTACATATTCTGAAAAGTATAGTTCTCATATAATTTCTTAGAAATGTATGATTGTCTTTAGATAATAATTTCTATTAATCTGTAGTAATTGCGTTTTCCCGTTCTATATCTACATGTTTATTAACAACATATTTCCGTTTCTGGACGTAATAAGTGTTTTATTTTAAATTTTGATCAAACACTTATGCCTATATGAAAAATTTACAGTATAGTTGTTACGGTATCATCAAAATATATTTCTACTCACGTTTACCTCATTAGTGAACCTTTAGCATCACAAGAGGCAATGATTTTTTTAGGAATTATTGTAGGAAATGATGTTATACCAATTCTTTGTTTCTATGTTACATGTTTTTCTTGTTTTTATAAAATTTTAGTTATAACAGTTTATGTAGTGTTTCTACTACATCCTTTTTCAACTTGTCCAGTCTCGGAAAACTTACATTTAAATATTGGTGATTATTTATTTATGTTGTTTTACATCTATATATCATTTTTGTTTTGTCAATGGATAGCTACATGTCATTTACAGAGATATCATTAGAATTGACACCTTTTCTTTATGAGCCCTATGCGATATTTTTTAAGTCACAGTTGTTTTTGTGTATCTATACAGGAAATCAAATTACTACAAAAGTGGGTGCGGCAACCGTGCACTGTTTAGATATAAACAGTTCAAACTAACATAAAGAAATTATTAACTTGCATGTGTATACCCAGTGTCAAGTATTCAGAAAATACACAATAATACTCAAAATTTACTGTCAATCAATTATTTTTCTGTGATTTACACGAGAAGTTTTAAAATGCAACTGTAATGGAGACAAAAACGTCGAAGTTAACGACTGTTAACGCAGACTATAAAGACTTCTTATACGTTCAGGTATTTCACATCCAATTGTTTATGGAAAAATTCTTTATAAAGCACAAAGGTGTCAGTATACACCTCAGAAACTAACAAACCCTTTGAATAGACTTATTAAGAAGGGATATAATTACGATAATGTTGTTAAGTCATTAAAGATTGCATATTTTGGCGTTAATATTGAGTCACTGATAAGGTCTTTGTATCGAAACTAAACACATTTATTCTAAAAACAGTTGTTTGCATGACACGGGTTATTTTCTTCTCATATATGTTATGATGGTATGATAATAAACCCCTAACGGGAAGGATTGTGCCTGATGTTCATATGAGGAAATCATAATCTTTCAGTCAGTTTAATTGAAGTCTGGAGCTGGCATGTCAGTTAACTGCTAGTAGTCTGTTGTTATTTATGTATTATTGTCATTTTGTTTATTTTCTTTGGTTACATCTTCTGACATCAGACTCGGACTTCTCTTGAACTGAATTTCAATGTGCGTATTGTTCTGCGTTTACTTTTCTACATTGGTTAGATGTATAAGGGGAGGGTTGAGATATCACAAACATGTTTAACCCCGCCGCATTTTTGGGCCTGTCCAAAGTCAGGAGCCTCTGGCCTTTGTTAGTCTTGCATTATTTTGATTTTAGTTTCTTGTGTACAATTTGGAAATAAGTATGGCGTTCATTATCACTGAACTAGTATATATTTGTTGAGGGGACAGCTGAAGGACGCCTCCGGGTGTGGGAATTTCTCGCTACATTGAAGACCTGTTGGTGACCTTCTGCTGTTGTTTTTTTATTTGGTCGGGTTGTTGTCTCTTTGACACATTCCCCATTTCCATTCTCAATTTAATGAGTTCGATATCAATATATAACTAAATTATCAGTCCCCCACTGTTATTTCTAAAATAACTATACATAATAATAGTAGGATCAATATTTGGAAATCATTTCTTATTTTTAAAGAGTATACCTTATTAGGATATCATAAATAATTGAAGATCTGGGTATATTCTGCGTCAACAATACAGCAACTTTTTGACACAAAAGACATGTATATTCAATAACCTGGTTTTAACAAAAGTCAAGTGTCTTTGAAATATTTCAAGCTATAGATCGAATCTTTAACAATTTAAAGAAGCTTTGTTGTATTTGTCAAAACTTTAAGGAATTTTAGGTTCTCAATGCTCTCAACTTCGTACTATTTGGCCTTTTTGACATTTTTTTATTCGAGCGTCAGTGATGATTCTTTTGTAGACAAAACGCGCGTCTGGCGTATACATAAAGTTTCAATCCTGGTATCTATGATGAATGTATTTACAACCACTGGTTTGATGCCACTGCTGGTGGAGTTTTACTTCCCCGGGGGTATTACCAGCCTAGTAGTCAGCACTTCTGTGTTGAACAGATTACCTTAGCTGTAAATTGGCAAAACCTTTAGGAATTTTTAGTCCTCAATGCTCTTCAACTCGTACTTTATTCGGCCCTTTTAACATTTTGTTTTATTCGAGCGTCAGTGATGGGTCTTTTGAGAACGAAAGTCTGGCTAAAACATAAAATTTTAATCCTGGTCTCTATGATGAGTTTATTTGTTCCTATTTTGAATGAACTTACTTTTTTTAATTTACCATTGTTAAAAGAGAGGCGAAAGATACCAGAGGGATATTCAAATTCATATGTCCAACATAAATTGACGGCACCATGGCTTAGAAAAACAGACAATCAGAAAAACAATAGTACGTAAACCACAATTTTCTATTGAATATGAAAATAAACCCCACATTTTCGTCTTAGGTCGGAAGATGATCTTCTAAACATAGTATATAATGCTGCTGTATTTGTGAAGTTTTCATATTCACACTTCATACTGATTATCCAACTTAATCTGGTAAGTTACATCTTTTTAGCTCACCTGGCCCGAAGGGCCAAGTAAGCTTTTCTCATCACTTGGCGTCCGGCGTCCGTCGTCGTCGTCGTCGTCCGTCGTCGTCCGTCGTCGTCGTTAACATTTTACATTTTGAACTTCTTCTAGAGAACCACTGAATGGAATGAAACCAAACATAGCATGAATGTTCCTTATTAGGTGCTGACTAAGTGTTGTTACTTTGTAGCCGATCCATCATCCAAGATGGCCGCCAGCGGGGGACTTAGTTTAACATAGGACCCTATGGGAAATGCATACAAATGACTTCTTTTAGAGAACCACTGAATGGAATGAAACCAAACATGGCAGGAATTTCCTTATGAGGTGCTGACCAAGTGTTGTTACTTTGTAGCCGATCCATCATCCAAGATGGCCGCCAGCGGTGGACTTAGTTTAACATAGGACTCTATGGGAAATGCATACAAATGACTTCTTTTAGAGAACCACTGAATGGAATGAAACCAAACATGGCATGAATGTTCCTCTTGAGATGCTGATCAAGTGTTGTTACTTTGTAACCGATCCATCATCCAAGATGGCCGCCAGCGGTGGACATAGTTTAACATAGGACCCTATGGGAAATGCATACAAATGACTTCTTTTAGAAAACCACTAAATGGAATGAAACCAAACATAGGATGAATGTTCCTTATTAGGTGCTGACTAAGTGTTGTTACTTTGTAGCCGATCCATCATCCAAGATGGCCGCCAGCGGGGGACTTAGTTTAACATAGGACCTTATGGGAAATGCATACAAATGACTTCTTTTAGAGAAGCACTGAATAGAATATAACCAAACGTGGCATGAATGTTCCTTATGAGGTGCTGACCAAGTGTTGTTACTTTGTAGCCGATCCATTATCCAAGATGGCCGCCAGCGAGGGACTAAGTTTAACATAGGACCCTATGGGAAATACATACAAATGTCTTCTTTTAAAGAACCACTGAATGGAATTAAACCAAACATAGCATGAATGTGTCTTATCTGGTGCTGACCAAGTGTTGTTACTTTGTAGCCAAATTTTATCTTTTTTTATATGAATTCAAAAACCTAAATAGAGTCAGGTGAGCGATACAGGCTCTTGAGAGTCTCTAGTTTTTGTATTCGTCAATTTTATATTTGGAGAAACCGTATGTGGTATAACTGCTACATTGATTTTCAACTTGTCTAGTCTCGGTACAGCCTATAGGGGCACTAGCTACGAGATATGAAAAAAAAATAGACGATGATTTCGTTTGGTTGAATCATTAATAAAAGTGTAATATAAATGAAATAATAATTCGTTTTAGCAGCCAATTTGGCTCGATTTTGTCTAAATAAGCAAAAAAATACCGCTGATGAATTTTTCACTTGCAAGTGAATAATTCGACTTCATTAAACCCGTATTCATATGACCTTCAATTTAACCTATTAGCTAGAAATTTGTTATTCGAAATTGTAAGCCTGGTATATTTGAAAAGTTTAATTTTACCACCACTGGATCGGTGCCACTGTAGGTCGAGGTACCACAAGCCCAGTATTCAGCACTTCTGTGTTGACATTACATATAAATTATATGAATATTTTAACAATTTACAAAACTGTGGTTTGTTCGATAAACTAAGGATAGTTTTCACAAGAAATATATCAGCTGTATTTTGCAAAACCTTTAGAAAACATTTTAGGGTCGTCTATCCTCTTTAACTTTTAAGTCTGTTATATGACGGTTTTTAATCAACAGACTGTCAGTCCCTAGTCGATTATGACAGCTGCAGCTTCACATATATATTCAATTAAAAGTTGTTTAATTCATAACATTTACTGATTAATAAAGTTTATTATCATACTAAATATTTGTAAAAATGTGTTTCAGATATCATATGAAAACATTTATTTTTATAGTAGACTGGAAGACTAGTAACAATTACCCTGTATTTGTGATGGCGAAAGGATTAGGATTTTTTGCACTGACGGCATTGTTCATGGTCCAGGTTAAAGGAGATGATCTAGATTTTCTTGTTGGAAGAAACATGTCGCTCCGAACCGAAAAATGGAACAATTGGACTATAGTTATGGGATGGGCGAGTCGAATCGACAAAAAACAGACCAGATACTGAAGGTCAGTGGAGAGTGATCAAGATCAACAATGGTAAATATGTCTTGTCTCCTAGGAATCGACCTAACTCGTACATGTGTATGAAAAACGATTTCATTGGTACAATGATCGAATGTGAGAGTCACGTGCATTATCTAGGAAAAGAAGGCACAATTCTGATTACAGAAAGAAACACAACCCAATATTGTGGTTTTATTCAGAGTCCAACAGGCCAACCGTCAAATCATTAACTTCTTCAAAATACAATTCGATTCCTTAGTCTCACACTTTATGTTTCCATATTAATTTTTCTACACTTCAGACCGGACACTTTATTATTTTATTCCGTTTAATAGTGAAGAACTGAAAGCCAATTTGAATCCTTAATTCCTTTTCTAAGTAATGTATTTAACGAAATAAATGATTTCAACCATGAACTTCTATTCCAATATTCAATGGTACAAATTAATCAAAATAGTACGTAAAAATCGTGTCACACTGCAGATATTATGCCACTACGGTACATACTACAAGCATAATCTCTAACCAAGTTGTCGACATTAGACACCAATATATATAATGCTAAAAACAATATCGTCGAAGATAACAAAGTTGGGAGGGTGACAATTGTTTTCCATTCGTTCCGTTGATGCAATTGAGTACTTGTAAGCATTTAGTTTTGTGAGGTTTTATGGACTTCCGTTTTGTTTTTAATTTTACCTCACTCAGTTGACGTATTCGATTGTTTTTATAAGTATACGCCAAACACGCGTTTTAGCTATACAATAGATAGAAATAGATGTGGTATGATTGCCAATTGAGACAATTCATCAGCTAAGTTACAATTTGTAAAAGTATACCATTATAGATCAACGTACGATCTACAACACAGAGCCTTGACTCACACCGCACAGCAAGCTATTATATAAAGGGTCCTAAAAAAATACTATTGTAAAACTATTCAAACGCGAAAAACTAACGGTCTAACTGTGTAAAAAAGAGAAACGAGAAACACTTATGAACCACATCAACAAACGACAACTACTGAACATCCGATACATGACTTACAATGACCAATGAAACAACTCAATTCAAAATCGTTTAAGGTTAAATAAAACACAAAGCTAGAGGTAAAACACCGTGAAATTGTCAAATACGACTATGCCTGTGTTAAATAAAAAAACTTTTTTTTTAATAATTCGACATTTTATAAAAGTCACTTCATGTCAACAAAAAATGTGCTGACTACTGGGCTGGTGATACTATCGTGGTTGAAATGTAATGTTTTTACGATTTCTTTTTTAAAAATATACGGAAATGTCTTATTATGTGAAAGGCCATATAATAAGGTACATTGTATTGCTTTGGGTGCAGACATATTGCAAAATTTATTACTAAAATTAGAATATAAAATTGATTTGTGGCTTTTGTAAATTAATGATTGCTATATAGACCAGATGGAGAAGTGAGAGGGGAATTCAAACTCATATATGTAAAAAATAACTGACAAGGTTATGAAAGATAAAAAGAATTACGACTTAAAATTAGATAAAAGTATTGAATACACAACATATGGAACAAAACTGAGAAACTTAAAAAGGGTGTGATCTCAAGTGGTTATTAGGGGTAAGCAGATCCTGCTCCACATGTGACATCATTTATGTTGTTCATGGTAGTACAAACCCGGCGGTTAGTTTAATTGGATATATAACATTTGATGGAAAGAGGAAGGAATTGTGTTCGTTCCGGCATCCTTTAGTTCCATAATTATGGAGGGTATTTTATCTGTCTAGTTTTGCAGCTGCCATTCTTCTTTATACAATACAAAGTTGTTGGGTTTTTTTTCTTTCATATTTTTTTTTATAGTTCCCACTTTCCATACATAAAATATTCTTTATGCCATTGTCACTAACATTTGCTCACTAACTTCGGCTATTTCATGGCGTCTTGTCTCTATTTCAAATTCGGAAAATCCGCGTCTCGGTTTTGGACAAATTAAATCCTTATATCCTTTTTTGGGGAAAAGTTTATTTCTGGAAAATGAGTAAAAAAAATGTTTTGATTAATTATTGAAAGGATTAAAAAATGATGTGACAAAACAAAAAACGACAAAAAAAAATGTTGTTGCCTAATTTAAATCATGAAGTAAAAGTTGGACATTGTGTATTTTTACCAAATGAATGAGAAGAAATGACTGATTGAAAAGTGACAGGGGTATAAGGTTTGTTTCAAATTTTGTTCTTTTTGTCTCTTGTTTGATTCAATTTTGTCATTAATATTCACTATGTGGTTAAGATGACATGACATGTGTGAAAAGGCAGATAACAATCGGTCTAGATATTAAATGAAATGTGCAAATTCGAGAGTAGTATCTTAATCATTTGCAAGACTTTTCTTGTTGATATATATAGAAAAGCATGTGTTTTATCATATTTACAACTGTATTTAACCCCCCCCCCCCCCCCCCCAAAAACAGATTTTTGTTTGTTTGATTTACATTAACAAAATTTACCATGAAAGGGGCGGTAAGTCAGATATGTAGAAGATAACTTAAATAAAGTAATTTTCATAATAGAATGTGGTGTGTATATTTGATCATATTTACCTGATATGTGTAGCAAGAAAATAATATTGGCTCAATGTAAAATAATAATATGTTTTAGAAAAAAAATCCAAGCCCCTCCCCCCCCCCCAAAAAAAAAAAGCCAAACAAACCCCAAAATAGATGCTTATAAAGATCAACAAACATTTCTTCTATGCAACTTTAAACAAACCTTGGTCTTTCGGAAACTTAATTACGTTCTTGGTTGTGATTCATCGTTATAACAATTTTTTG
The DNA here is from genome assembly GCF_036588685.1 of Mytilus trossulus. NCBI lineage: Eukaryota > Metazoa > Mollusca > Bivalvia > Mytilida > Mytilidae > Mytilus > Mytilus trossulus. The sequence goes on along the minus strand of NC_086378.1, from coordinate 81,611,385 downwards.
GGTGATTGTTTGTACTGAGACATTTGTTTCGTACAACAATCATTTGCAAACAAAATATTTATAATTCAATGGTCATTCGACACTTTTAAAATTATTTATTACATTGAAACATCAATTCAATATATTAAAGCAAAACCATTAGTAAAGCTACCACCTCATTTTCAAGCCGCAGTTCCGCAATACTTCGTGTACTTCCGGTAAAAAAGTGTTGACAGTTTGACATATGCACTTCGCACCGTCTGTATAAGTCATTAGGTAGAATATATCCGAAACTGAATGGGGATACAATTCTGAATTCGAAGGTGAGTATTTTCCTTTTTATCTTTATCTATGGTATACCGTCATCTGGTCATATGTCTTTTTTCTTCTAATTCGGACGTTAAATCTATTTTTTACGACCATGACAACCAAACTTTATTTCGATTCTATCTCATGAATCAATCATAAAATCAGAGGATATGAAAGCAAAATTGATAAGTTAAATAACAATTAACACCGAACTCTAAGGAAAATTCAAAAGGAGAGTCCCTTGTCAAGTAGTCCGAGATTACTCTGACGTCCAACGGCTGTTATGCCAGACAAGCTTGGGCCGTGGGACGTCAGAGCTTGTTCCGTATCAAAAAGATATTTGCCCACCCAAAATGAATGCGCTACTTCATCGCTTCTGGAGCCGACTGAGGGACTTGGAATTATATAAATCGGGCATCAATCTCTTCATTTTTCATTTATCTTTTCATATGTAAGTTTCACCTACATGTACCTGCCAACCTTTATTTTTCTATATTTTAACAGTTTTTACAGAGACCCACACAACATTTTTTGTCAGATCAAGAGAGGAACATTCCAAATTCACTGTCATTTCTAAAGGCGTCAGAAATGTAAAGTTCAGCTGCAGACATATAATATATATCTAAATGTCAGGGTAATGTTTCATTATCTACATTATGTACATAAATGTAACATAAAAATTTAACATGTACAAAAAATAAAGATTCATTAACAATGTCATGAATGTGGATAAAGGTTATTTTTTTAATTGAATAGAACATGTAGAAAAAACAGATACTTCTGGCTTTTATAGCGACAATCATTTTTTATTTTTTTGTTTTTTTTGTCTGTCAGTGACAAATAAGTGGTTTAGATCTGACTTATATAATTTTCTTTCTTAGGATCAGGCAAAGGGCGCATATCAAATATCATAACTATGTGACTGCTGGGTTCATATCCACAGTGTATATATGGACCATAATTTGCTATTGGGCTCTGTTTCCTATAACTATAGAAAAGTGATAAAATGGGAATTACTGTAAGAAAAGTTGCAACTACATCTAAAGATGTCATTATTTTTATCAACATACAAGTGTATGCTACTCTTCCCTAGAAAAAAATTTAAAATATACGAATTTCAAAGATTCTACAACCATATTTTTGTGTCGTTTCTCGCGTTACTTTTTGCTTCCGAAGAGCATAACGCTGACTGATTTATAGATAATCGTCACCGGCAAATTCGTAACTTTTGCTTTCAAATAACAAAGAACATCGACCAATAAGAATAGTGAGAAGAAAATGCCGAGAACTATAAGTATTTATGTAGCAGATGTAAGAACAGTGGCGTGATTTTTGTGTCCAATTTCGTAACGCAATTTTTAGATGATGTAATCTGCTTTGTTGTAATAGAATTTCTTAAAAACAATATGCAAATATGAACTCTCGCGAGATATTCAAACAGGTAAATCCGAGATGATTTACATTCTTGTTTTGATCTTCGTAATAATTAAGTAAAATTACGTTGTCGTTATGCGTTACATTTCACACGAAACAGAAGTCCAGTTATTTATTAAAATTGTTTTTGTCCTTAAGTTCTAACCATTTCCGGTCATACATGAAACATGTGATAACGCCATTACGGCCAGATGTACGAAATACTAGGTCTAAACATTGTTTTTGTTTCCAACGGGATGTTAGCAAACATAATCTGTAGACTTGTTTCGTCTTGTATAAAAGAGGAAAATACAATTGTCAAAGAGATTGCGCCGGTGGTCTGTTATTTTTCCTATGTGCATACTGTTACATACGATCCTGTGTGAAAATAAATGCCCAATGACTTGACAAAATCGATTTCATATTTGACAGACGTTAGAACACACTTCGTTTCCCGATAATGACGTGAAGAGTCCTTGGAAAATTTCAATCGAAATTACGTCTCTTATCATTGTACCAATGCTCGTTGGATTGATTTAACTTCAGCAGTAAATATTACTGGATATTTTAGGTGAATAAATATAATTTAATAACAAATGCATGTTAATATACCGTTACACTGAGAATGTACAAAGTTGGAATCTTTGTCACAGTGTTTAATTAATATTTTTTATTCATGTTCTGCAAACACTTATCAGAAACGCAATAAACTTGTCAAAGGAGAAGTAAACTTTTACCATGCATGACTTGAAAGGAAGTACTTTATTGATTTTAGCCCACTAAAGTAGGTTAAAATGTGGTAACCATGTAGATGGTGTACAGGTCACAAGTATCACATTGTGCCTATTTTAAAGATTTTAATTCCAAGTTAAAAGTTTTTTTCTTTACTGGATTTAAAGAATGTTACATTGCCAATGATTTGGAATAAATTGTATATAACTGGAATATCAAAACCAAATATAAATACATTTTTTTTGCTTAAACATCAAGATACAACGATTATGGTATCCTGTATCAATGAAGAAAATATGGAAAATTCTGAATAAATTGTACTAATTGTTTTCAAAACAAGCACATATTTAGGAGTTTTATAATACTGTTACATTTAAGATTGATTTTAAGAAAAGGTATACTGTTCAGATTATTTTAAGCAGATTTTGCAATAAAATAAAACTAAAAAAATTCTTTCGGTTTCTTATGGTTTCCTGTCAGGTTTAAAAAAAACTTTAATATAACATTGAAAATAGATTTTAAATATTAACATGAAGCAAGTAACACTAGTAATGGTGTTTATTTATGCCTTTTGAATTATATTGTGCAAAATAAAGAAAATAAAGATTGGTTTCCTGTTTGGTTTCATGTCACTTAAACGGTGAATCAAAATGTATTAATTTTTTCTCGAAAAACTCAATTGTTCCATTCATACTATTCTAACACCAACACAACCCACAAAATAAAAGTTAAAATTTTAGAACTTATAAAAAAGGATACAAAAAGAAACCAAAGGCCGAATACCAAATTATGGTCCATATTCGTCACGCTTACTTTCAAACTTTAGAGTTACTGAACACTTAATCCATTTTGTACATGTACTTGCAGTAAATTGTAAATTTTTAGAGGGTGAAACTCCAATATTGGGGGAAATATTATACATTTTTGTACCAAAAAGTACCTCACAGAACTTTCAAATGTTTGGGTTTTTTTTTAATTTTTATAAAATTTTCTTTACCATGTTTACAAAGCGTATTAACATGATTAAAATGTACATGTATATTTAAAAGTTTCACACATTCTGTTAAAGGACAAAAATTTCATAAATTTCCAATTGAAAAATTGGTAAATTACAAGAGAAAATTACTTGCATTCTGTTTTTTGTATGTTTTGTTCATAATGCAACTTTCTTTTCAAAAAGTACAAAAACTCTTTAAACAGCAGAGTTTAAGACTGTTTTAAGTGCATATATATTAAAGCATTTGACATTTATCAAACTGATTTATTATAGAGTGAATACATTTTGTAAATGTGTTTATGGTGTTGTTAAGTCCATTTATTTTCTCATTATCCTGGTAACTAGCATCAGAATGTCAGAATGATGTGCAATTTAACTATAAGTATTTCTTATGAATAATTACCTGTTATATACAGGAAAGCTGCATTATACAGGAATTTACATGTGCCATTGTACAATGTACTTGCTGCTACATCCTTGAAAAGACATATCAAGTTTGAATTTTGATGGCATCACTTTTATTGTTCTAGAATTATGCCCATATACAAGTGAAAAATGGCTGCATTTCTCAGTTTTGTTATCTAAATCCAGTTGCCTGAATAAATTAGTATGAAACTTACACAGAATGCTTATTGCAACAAAAACTGATTAAGGTTGATTTTTTGTGGCGTCACTATTTTCCGTTCTAGAGTTTTGCCCCTTTAGATTATCATCCTTACTAAGCATACTTTTCTACATTGGCTATAAGGTATAAGGGGAGGGTTGAGATCTCATAAACATGTTTAACCCTGCGGCAATTTAGCACCTGTCCCAAGTCAGGAGCCTCTGGTCTTTGTTAGTCTTGTATTATTTTAATTTTAGTTTCTTGTGTACAATTTGGAAATTAGTATGACGTTCATTATCACTGAACTAGTATATATTTGTTTAGGGGCCAGCTGAAGGACGCTTCTGGGTGGGGGAATTTCTCGTTACATTGAAGACCTGTTGGTGACCTTCTGCTGTTGTTTTTTCTATGGTCAGGTTGTTGTCTCTTTGATACATTCCCCATTTCCATTCTCAATGTTATTGTGATAGATAGAATACTTTATTCTCATCTATGTATAACAGGCTATTGTTTGAACTTGGAATTATTTTTAATTATGGAATTTGTATAATTTCTTGTGCTTGAAATTTTCAATAAATTCCATGTTTATCATGTTTATTCTGTACTGAAATGTTCTGTGCTGCGCACAACACTTTCTTTTACAAAGAAGATGGTACATTTTCAATAGAATGCACTGTGCCACGCACAACACTATCTATACAAAATGCGTTGTATGGAAAGTGTTATGAACCGCTCAAAACATTCTTATACCAAATAAACATGAAATTTATTAAAAACTCTTAAAAACAAGAAATTATTCAAATTCCATAAATAGAAATAATTCCAAGTTCAAATAATAGCCTGTTGTATTGTAAAATCATCACCCTAAGATAACTTGTTTTCCCTATATATATTGTTTACATATTCACTGAGGTATATTTGGTGGTTGTAATTATTATTGGTCACTTTCAAAGTACAGTTATCATGGTTATGAGTCAAGAGAAATGAGAGAAGAAGATTATACGACTTTTTTATTTATATAAACAGCATTTGATTAAGTTATGTTAATGTATAAGGGATTTTCATTGTATTTCTACCTACAATATTATTCATCTGCACCAGTAAATGAAAAAATAGGTGTTTTTTACCTGATATACTGACATGGCCAACATTACAATAAATGTTTAGAAGAGCTATCAGTTATAGATGTAAGGGAATTCCCTATACTGCTATATATGTCATTGCAGTCATGGTTAAAAACAGATAGAAAAATACAATTCAAAATTACCTGTTTTACAAAACAATCATTTCTTGTAAACTTTCTGTCAAAAATGTCATGTGAAATATGTAAACTTCCTTGATGCTGGACATACTATTATTTATCATGTTAACTATGTTAAATTACATATATAATTAATAATTTTAACTTCAGGAATGCATTCTTCAATTTTCAATATGGTTTTATACAATTTATATATACATTTTTTTAGTATAAAAAAATATGTTTTATACATCATTTTGTACATGTTACATAGATATAAGGAGATGTTACATGCAATTATAAATCAATAATTAATTTATAAACTGAAAATGACAAAAATAGACAGGTGTTGTCAACATGTTTATCATTGTGTTCAATTCTTATGTAATTATAAATCTTCATTGTTATTGCATGAGTTCTTCAAACTTGACTTTTCTCCTACCACAGATATTTGTTTGACAAACATAATCATTTAAAACTCGTAATGAAAAAAGAGTCAATTTATTAGAAAAAGAAACATATTTTAAATAAAAAAATAAATCATTAATGTACTCTTTTAATTTAACCCCATTTTTTTTCATGACATTGAATATAATAACCATAACCTAATACCATGAATCAAAAAGTAAATACATAATATGTTTCAAATATGTGATTGACAATGGATTTATTTATGCATTTATTAAAAACAACTAACATTTTAGAGACTTTCAGGTGTAGTGATCACCTTCAAACTTTATAATACAGACGTATACAATACAATATTATAATAACCATTTTGAAAACTTTAAATTTGGTATAATCCAGAGAACATAGACATGATATAGATTTTCTTTTGTGCTCAAACAGTAAGTGAGAGATGCACATTCAGAAAATGTAACTGAATTACAGACAGAATATATTCACATTTTCGAGTCATTTGGGGTTTTATTCATTAAAAAGGGGATTTTTTCCAGTTTTGCTCAATAACTCAAACATGTTAAAAGCAATTTCACCAATTTGCAAGAATCTTTGGTGAATCATTTATATCTGTTGTCATAAGCTTCCTTTTGATTTTTATAAATTTTAGATTTTACGTTTCTGAGTTATGGAGTTTTATATATATTTATTAAAAAGGTGGAGGTTTTACAATCTTTTGTGAACTTTGTGTTTTTATTCTCTATTTTCAGATTTTAACACTCAACAATGACAAAAATAAAATAAAAAATATCAGTCTTTCTACTTTTTGTATGTTGTAGTTATAACCAAATGAAGCTATGATGTCTATTCTAACATCAGAAAAGGCAGGTTACATGACAGTGAATGAAGTCACTGAGACAACTAGAACAAATGTTGATACCGGTCTGAATGGAAGTGAAGTTAGTCAGAGGAGGAGTTATCATGGTTACAATGAGTTTGAGATTGCTAAAGAGGAACCACTATGGAAAAAATATTTAGGAGAGGTACATTGTACTATAGAAATACAATATACACATAATGTTATCTATAAACATTGATAAATGTTTTTTTCATTTGAATTCTGATGGATAGTTGCCTAATTCTGCTTATTTGTATGTATATTAGCACATGTGTAAGCCTTTATTAATTTGTAAATAATTGTCCATCTGTGATTTTACTTTATAACAATTTATCCGTTAATGTTATCCCTCCGTTTCCAGGGTTAGATTTATTGGAGATGAATATGAATAAAAGAGGTATGCTTAAATGCTGCTGCAAAACAACAATTTAAAAAAAACAAATAAACATTTTGAGGTCAACATTCAGAGTAAGAAATATACAGATGTTTTTACAATGTCAAGCTTGTATTTTTTCATGCTTGAATAAACAAAATAAATATATTAGGTCATCAATCATTATGTTCAGCAGTTTATTTTTTCCAATGAGTACACTTAAACGTTCATTGTATATTCGATCATTTCTGCTACAAGTGTTTTCAAGGATCATTAATGATCAATTATAACGAATTGTTATTGAGATATTTATTTCAGAAATCAGCAGAAATCCATTTGGAAATTTAAATGCACAGTTTCCTAAAATGAAGAGAAAAATCTTCTATAAAATTAAACTAGATATATATATATATCAATTTGTCCTTTGAAAACACAGAAGCACTGTGGGTTTATCATGTTGTTTATTTTAACATGTTTAATAAAAAAAGTTAAAGATATTGTCAAGAAATATTTTTTTCTTCTTCAAAATTTCAGTCTATTTAGGGCATAAGCACTGTAAATTTGACCTATTACCTACTGACATAAATATGGGTCTTGTTATTTTTAATTTCTAAGGGGCATTTTCTTGCAAAGATTTGTGAAGATTAGACATGCATGACATAGGGTTCAAAATACAATATCACCCAAAAACCAAATTTGTCCCATTTTCAGACAATCAAATGCTGCTCTGACCTTGACCTTTGACTAAGTGACCTCAGAATTAATAGGTTTCTTTTTCACCTTGTTGAGGGTATCAGCAAACCAAGTAAGGTTTATACATTTTCATGGATTAAAATATATTGTTTGGAAACTGGAGTGTTGCAGTTTTGCCATCACACAGATAGCATCCATCACATTATAAACCGAGTATAAAAATGTCACAACTGCATTGTACACCATGTACAATGTATACTCAAAATAAGTAAACAATGTCAATATTTGGAATAAGAAATACTATCATTTTTATTGTTTATTCTTTTATAATAGACACTTCATTTGAAGAAACATACAGGTTCAGACAATATGCTAATATATATTTTTATTTTATTTATTTCCAGTTCAACAATCCGTTGATATTGCTGTTACTTGCTTCAGCATTAATAAGCCTCATAATGAAACAGTTTGACGATGCTGTCAGTATAACAGTGGTAGGTATTTATTATTCATGTTGTCTATACATACAATAAGTATCAAAAATATTTCCTACTCAAATCATAATTCTTAACCTAAATTTTGAGTTAAGAAACACATATGTTTTGTTCCCTAAAATTGCTATTTTCATAGTAAATATATTTATAGTGATACTAGGTAATTGAAAACATTAAAGGCATAAGAAGCAATAATGAAACTCCGTGAAAGAAAATGTTGTGAAATTAAAAAAAAAAGAGAGTCTTAAATCCATATAGCATTATTCAAATTTACCACAAAAACACAACATAAGTACAAAATATGCGGAACAAGGAGGAAGACAACTTCTAAAATTATGATATCTGATTTTGTACAGACACAATCAAATTTTATAATGTGTAACTAGTCTTCTGGTTTTTTCTTTGTCAGTGATCAAATAATTAGAAAATAAGACATAAATGTATGGCAGAACTTGGTGCAGAATGGACAGCATTTTATTTTTCATTTAGTGTAATTTGGACGACAAAATATAAAATTTCCCTACAAAAAAATAAACCTATTACCAATTGCTAGTGACATCTATATATGAAACATGAAGCAAGTCACATTTTCTTTTCTGTATGATTTAGATATTTTTTGTACATTGTAGGCTATTATAATTGTGGTAACAGTCGCTTTTGTACAGGTAAGTGTATTTTTAGCTCACCTGGCCCGAAGGGCCAAGTGAGCTTTTCCCATCACTTTGCCTCCGGCGTCCGGCGTCCGGCGTCGTTGTTAACTTTTACAAAAATCTTCTCCTCTGAAACTACTGGGCCAAATTGAACCAAACTTGGCCACAATCATCATTGGGGTATCTAGTTTAAAAAATGTGTGGCGTGACCCATTCAACCAACCAAGATGGCTGCCACGGCTAAAAATAGAACATAGGGGTAAAATGCAGTTTTTGGCTTATAACTCAAAAACCAAAGCATTTAGAGGAAATCTGACATGGGGTAAAAATGTTTATCAGGTCAAGATCTATCTGCCCTGAAATTTTCAGACGAATCAGACAATCCGTTGTTGGGTTGCTGCCCCTGAATTTGTAATTTTGAGGAAATTTTGCTGTTTTTGGTTATTATCTTGAATATTATTATAGATAGAGATAAACTGTGAACAGCAATTATGTTCAGCAAAGTAAGATTTACAAATAAGTCAACATGACCGAAATGGTCAGTTGACCCCTTTAGGAGTTATTGCCCTTTATAGTCAATTTTGAACCATTTTTCGTAAATCTTAGTTATCTTTTACAAAAATCTTCTCCTCTGAAACTACTTGGCCAAATTAATCCAATCTTGGCCACAATCATCTTTGGGGTATTTAGTTTTAAAAATGTGTGGCGTGACCTGGTCAACCAACCAAGATGGCCGCCACGGCTAAAAATAGAACATAGAGGTAAAATGCAGTTTTTGGCTTAAAACTCAAAAACCAAAGCATTTAGTGGAAATCTGAAATGGGGTAAAAATGTTTATCAGGTCAAGATCTATCTGCCCTGAAATTTTCAGACGAATCGGACAACCCGTTGTTGGGTTGCTGCCCCTGAATTAGTAATTTTGAGGAAATTTTGCTGTTTTTGGTTATTATCTTGAATATTATTATAGATAGAGATAAACTGTAAACAGCAATTATGTTCAGCAAAGTAAGATTTACAAATAAGTCCACATGACCGAAATGGTCAGTTGATCCCTTTAGGAGTTATTGCCCAATATAGTCAATTTTGAACCATTTTTCGTAAATCTTAGTTATCTTTTACAAAAATCTTCTCCTCTGAAACTACTTGGCCAAATTAATCCAAACTTGGCCACAATCATCTTTTGGGTATCTAGTTTAAAAAATGTGTGGCGTGACCCGGTCAACCAACCAAGATGGCCGCCACGGCTAAAAATAGAACATAGAGGTAAAATGCAGTTTTTGGCTTATAACTCAAAAACCAAAGCATTTTGAGGAAATTTGACATGGGATAAAAATGTTTATCAGGTCAAGATCTATCTGCCCTGGAATTTTCAGATGAATGGGTCAACCTGTTGTTGGGTTGCTGCCCCTGAATTGGTAATTTTGAGGAAATTTTGCTGTTTTTGGTTATTATCTTGAATATTATTATAGATAGAAATAAACTGTAAACATCATTAATGTTCAGCAAAGTTAGATTTACAAATAAGTCAACATGACCGAAATGGTCAGTTGACCCCTTTAGGAGTTATTGCCCTTTATAGTCAACTTTTAACCATTTTTCATAAATCTAAGTAATCTTTTACAAAAATCTTCTCCTCTGAAACTACTGAGCCAAATTAATCCAAACTTGGCCACAATCATCTTTGGGGTATCTAGTTTGAAAAATGTGTCCGATGACCTGGCCATTCAACCAAGATGGACGCCACGGCTAAAAATAGAACAGGGGTAAAATGTAGATTTTGGCTTATAACTCTGAAACCAAAGCATTTAGAGCAAATCTGACAAGAAGTTAAAATGTTAATCAAGTCAATATCTATCTGCCCTGAAATTTTCAGATGAATTGGACAATCGGTTGTTGGCTTGCTGCCCTCCAATTGGTAATTTTTAAAGAAATTTTGCCGTTTTTGGTTATTATCTTGAATACTATTATAGATAGAGATAAACTGTAAACAGCAATAATGTTCAGCAAAGTAAGATCTACAAATAAGTCAACATGACCTAAATGGTCAATTGACCCCTTAAGGAGTTATTGCCCTTTATAGTAAATTTTTAACAATTTTCATTAATTCGGTAAATTTATGTAAATTTTTACCAAATATTTTTCTCTGTTACTAATGGGCAAGGTTCATTATAGATATAATTGTAAGAAGCAAGAATGTTCAGTAAAGTAAGAACTTCAAACACATCACCATCACCAAAATACAATTTTGTCATGAATCCATTTGTGTCCTTTGTTTAATATGCACATAGACCAAGGTGAGCGACACAGGCTCTTTAGAGCCTCTAGTTTTTTAATTCTTTTTAACTTTGTAAGCACAGGATAACCTGGATTATAGCACTTTCAGAATTATGTACTTTTTTAAAGGTTAAATAGTTGAAGAGTTATCACCATTTCTTTACTTTATAGTTTTGTAGCAGCCATATAATCTTTGAAATTATTGATTGAATGTGGATTCATTATTATTTGTTGGATCCCAAATTTTGTGAATTTCATTTGTAATGATAAACTACACATTTAAATAATCAATGGAGTTGCAATTTCTTGGGCTTATGTGAAGACTTTGCTAAATTCCTGAAATCATAAACTCATGAAAACATAACTTTGTACAATCTGCTACCTATTACTTGTAAATACCATATGTCTGTTAAATATAAAGGTAGTTGTTTTATTATTTTGTAGGAGTACAGATCAGAGAAATCACTAGAAGCCTTGGCTAAACTTGTTCCACCTCAGTGTCATTGGTAAGTTATTTTGTATATGAAGCTATTTACAAAATGAATGCAATGATACAAGTTCTTGTTTACTGTCCAGATTTTAAGAATAATGATTGCATCCCAGTTTTTGAGTCATCCAACATTACTCAGTACATGGAGGAAAAAAAGTTTGCTATAACACAGAATCCAGTAATATACCTGGTCGATTTATGTGTCTAAATACGAAAATCATAATTCAAATTTTTATGACCATCATGGCTGGTCTTTTAAACTTGTGTTACAGACTTTCAATTTTAATAAGAAACCATTGAATAATATTATATTTTAATGAATGATACAATATTGATTTTGAATAGCCAAAACTTTTTAGCAAATTGTTTTCCAAAGATGAAAGTACTATCACAAAAACCAAACATATTAGATTTTTTGTTTCTTTATCAGTTTGAGAAATGGTCAGATAGAGACATTTTTAGCCAGAGAATTAGTTCCTGGTGATATAGTACATCTAATGGTTGGAGACCGAGTTCCTGCAGATCTTCGTCTTTTTGAGGTAAGATAATGATTCATGTTTGGTATGATGAGCTTCATTTATTAATTAAGTTGCAGTGGCTTTGGTGTCATACAAAGTTATCTTCTTCTAAAATGTTGCTATTCAAATAAGAAAATATTATTTTACAGTAGTTGTAATAGCATTTTTTAAGAGAAACCAATTGTTTTGGTCTAAAAGCTCCTAGATTGTTTTATAAAAATTTCAATTCTAAAAAATAAGTTATAAAATTCAACTTTATCTACAGTCATCTGTCTCGAATGCAGTGTTATTTTGTTTCTTAAATGTAATTTAACAATTTTGTTAAAAATTCACTGATTGTATCATTGCATATACTATAGTAAGTTATACTTTTTAGATTTCTAATACATTTTAGTTCAATGTCAGTTACTTCATTAAGATTAAAAGTACAATCAACATTTTTTTTTAACTTTTCTTTTTTTTTTAAATTTTGGATAGAACATGACTTCTTTTTATATAATAGGCATGTAAACCAAATCTTATTACTTTAGTTCTAGCATTTATCAATTACTATTTAACTCATTTTTTCGTTGCATTTTTGTATTCAAGAGATATATAGTAATATGATACTACATTCTTAGCATATCTTACCATTTATTTTTGCAGGCCAATAATTTATTGGTAGATGAGTCCAGCTTTACAGGTGAATGTATGCCAAACTTAAAGACCACAAAGGAAATGAAGAATGGTCATGAGAATGATAATGAGATCCAGGAATATCCTTGTATAACATTCATGGGGACTATGGTCAATTCTGGCAGAGGAAAGGTAACAATCTTGTATAAAAAAAGTACTTTTTAGATAGGAATTGTAATTTTCACTTTATGCTTTGCAGCATAATGTTTAGGCAAAACAAATGTCAATTTTTACAATGTATTTCTGGGTTTGTTTTGCTATTTTTATTTTTATTTCAGGGTATAGTTATTGGTACAGGAGAAAATTCTAAGTTTGGACAGTTGTTTAAAATGATGAAAGAAGAAGAGGTATGGATTATTATTTTTACAATAAACAAAGATTGCACGTTAAAAGTTTTATAATGATCAAATCAATGCTGCAATACACTTTGACCATATGGAGGAATGTAATCTACTTCTAATTCTTGTTATCTTGTTTTTATTTATTTTCCTATACAATTTAAAAAAAAAACAACAAAAGGTTTCACTGGTTTTGTAAAAATGGTTGATGACATAACAAATGCTACAAGCGTGTACAACATGTATATATCATACATAATTATTTTCAGGTTCCAAAAACTCCCTTACAGAAGAGTATGGACCTACTAGGGAAGCAACTGTCATTTTACTCGTTCTGTATAATTGGTGTTATAATGCTGTTAGGATGGCTACAAGGCAGGGGTTTACTAGAAATGTTTACTATCAGTGTCAGGTATGTTATTTTAAAAATATTAATGGAAATTTTTATGCCCCTTTTATGGGCATAATGTTTTCTGATCTGTTCGTCCATCCATTTGTCTGTATGTTTGTCCTTCTGTTCGATTGTTTGTCCGTCAGTCTGTCCCACTTCAGGTTAAAGTTTTTGGTCAAGGCAGTTTTTGATGAAGTTGTTGTCCAATCAACTTGAAACTTAGTACACATGTTCCCTATGATATGATTTTTTCTAATTTATATGCCAATTAAGGGTTTTGAATCCAACTCCATGGTCCACTTAAAATAGAGAATGATAGTGCGATTGTTGTTTTTTTTATTATGGTTTGAATGAGATGTTCTCAGGGAATACATATCTCCAAACCTGTTTTATGTCATCTCTTTTAAGGTTACCCATTCTGGATTGCTGTCTTAATGTGTCTTTTTTTTAAACATCCATTCAAAGGTTTATGTGACATAACAAATTTTCAATTGATAAAAAATCGGGAAAATGAAAACTACATGCATATTTTTTTCAATATTAAGATGCAGTCAAATGGGTCTCCTAATGGCATGCATGAATTCGTACAAGAAAGGAAATTATGTCAAATTATTTATGCTTTGCCTTAACTGAAGAATCAGAAGGTCATCTGAAATCTTTCAGAGACTATTTTCAATTATTTATTGATAAGAGATCCATCACTGTATTATATAAGCTTCGATGCAATATGTTATTATTACAGTCTGTTCTACACTTTATACAGCAAAACTGATTTTAATTCAGTTTAACTATGCTAGAAAACTTTTAAAACAGTTAATATGAGATCAACTTAACATATATTAGAAGATGCCTGTAAAAATGTGGTACAATTGGACAAGAGTTGAAACAAAGAGTTTTTAAATTTTGCAGGCAGTACGTCGATTGACCATGTATGAAAGTGTATAATAACCTGATGGGTTACAGTCTCAGAATTGGGATATTTTCTAAAAAATTTGCATTTTCTGTGGAAAAAAAGATTGTTGAAAAAACAAATTTAGGTATTAAAAAAACGCTACATATTTATATGTCATATCACAAATATTTTTGACTTTGTATGTTTTCATAGGTGTTGCTGCTCAATGAAATCGGTCTCTTCCTTTAGTAGTATATATATCAAATGAAATATCTTTTCTAATTCAGTTTAGCTGTGGCTGCTATACCAGAGGGATTACCCATTGTGGTGACTGTTACTCTGGCACTTGGTGTAATGAGAATGGCTAAAAGAAAAGCTATAGTCAAGAAATTGCCAGTTGTTGAAACATTAGGTAAAAATATTGATAACAAACAAATTATAAAACCAAATATGGGATATAATCTGTACTTCATTTTAATTTTTTATCAAATCTTCAAGAACAAATATCCAACAGAAACTAAATGAGATAGATGTAAATAAATGTAGGTCACTGGACTGCCTTCAACAATAAACAAAAACATACTGTCGAGGAAGCTATTAAAGGCCCAATATGACAACATGTGAAATATTTCAAACCAAGCAAACAACAACCTGATTATGTTCAAAACAATAAACAAAGCACAAATAAAATATATATCAATCAAAGGCAACCACTGAATACATGCTGTTCAATGCATTATAATTATGAGTTGAATTAGGGATTATGGATGATATTTAAAAGACATAAAAAATAAAAAATTTGGCTTATTAGATATTCAGTAGAATACTGAATGATAATAGTGTCATGAAGGAAATTATTTTTATGAAATTACTAATTTATCTTGACAATAATTTTCACAACTGATGTAATCAACCATACAGAATAAAATGAATGATTTAAATGTTCAAAAGATTTTCCTACTTGCTAACTTTAATTACAGGCTGTGCTACAGTGATATGTTCTGATAAGACAGGGACACTGACCAAGAATGAAATGACTGTTACCAGGATCTATGGAGCTGATGGTAGCCGTGCAGAGGTAACCAAAAATCACAAATAACTTCATTTTATTACTGAATTATAGGAAGAGGAAAATTGTTTTATGGGGAGAAGTTATTAGGAATCAACCTGTTTGTCTATCTGTCCATGTGCCTTGTAAACGTAAATCCAAATAAACTGATGATATTGATGAAATAGTTGTAGAACATGACTTGTAGATTTTATTTAACAGTAAATCATAAATTTGTGACATCAGTAAACATGTAAAAGAATTTTTCGATTAAAAATATTATTAATAATTTTAAGTGTTGAATAATTGAATTGGATTTTATGTGGTAAGAGTAAAATCATTCTACATGTTCTTTCATATCTGTTTTGGTTTCAGGTAACTGGTGTTGGTTATACTGCTGTTGGGGAGGTGATCTGTAATGGCGAGGTTGTAACTGAACATTCACATTCCTCCATTAGTAAAGTTATAGAAGTTGGTGTTATCTGTAATGATGCTGAGATTTTACCAGAGGGATTACACGGACAGCCAACAGAGGGAGCACTTATAGCTGCTGCATGGAAGGTAGGTTGTTTTTGTTATTTAGTCACATTACCTTGGGAATCTAAATCTAGAATCTCGTGAAAATTTTGGTACTTTCAGCTTACTTCATGGTGCATGTAAAGCTTGCTTGATTTGTTTGTATATTGTACAATTGTACTTGGTGTAACGTCCAATCAAGTTTATGGTGGCTTGAAAAACACCGGTACCACTCAGATTATGATTCTACCTTGACAGGTAAGTTTGTATCTAGCCTATAAAATACTTATTTAGCCTTGAGAATTGAAAGGTCAGTTTATCCCATTCATACAAAAGAAGTTTACCTATGAGGTTCAGAATGGGGTTTACAGAATAGAGAATACATGTAATAGCAACAAAAAATAATAGAGAATATAGAAAATGAATATCAAAATAAAGAAAAGAAAATAATTTACTGCATTGCAAAAGTATAAAGAATAACTGTGCAAAATAAAGGGTTACTTAGGTAACTGTAATGCAAGACTGATAATATAATCATGATCAATGTACATAATTGATAAATAATCTTGTAACAGAAAGACTAAATTGGAAAATCATTTTCATGAGAATTTTACAGAATGAGTTATTTCAAGGCTATTAAAAGAAAATGCCCTAAAACTTTAAAGAATACAGATATTAAAAAAACCCATCCAGGTCCTCATGTTATTTACATTGTCAAAATATAGGCCACACCATTGTTATTCCAAGAGTAATCTAGACATCTAGTCAAACTGGTTTTTAACTAAAGATCTAGTCAAACTGGTTTGGTATAACTGACAGTTTGCTCCTGCCCTAGATGTCTATTTCACAGTGACCTTATGTGTTTTTGCTTAGAGTACATTGTACTGTCATATTTATTGATTTTTTGTTGGGACATGACCTAAACATGCAAAAGATGGGACCAAGATGTTTTCTTCATTCTAATTCACATATAATTATTCAACCTTCAATTCACATTAAAAGATAAAAAAAAAATTTCAGCTCTCTTTTAAAATATTTTGCAACTAAATTTAATAATCCGTTAGAATTTGGTGTAAAAAAAACCCAAGAGAACCTGCAAGCTTAGTCAATTTCTATTAAGTCAAGCCGATAGTTTTTTTATATCTGAAAAGAAAACTAACACGTAAGAAAAAGGGCGAAAGTAACCCCTAAAATTCAACATTAACATATTTTAAACAATTGAATCAAGATGCACAAAGTTTAAGCATTGGGCAGAATATAGGGTTCTTTTGTACTTTAACAATATCACAATAACAATAAAGTGACCTTAATGTTGGACAAGGTAAATGGCATGAAGCCAATTTTACCAACTTCTTTTGTATGAATGGGATAAACTGACCTTTCAATTCTCAAGGCTAAATAAGTATTTTATAGGCTAGATACAAACTTACCTGTCAAGGTAGAATCATAATCTGAGTGGTACCGTTGTTTTTCAAGTCACCATAAATATAATATATACAAGTTTAATTATGCCTATATATATTGTTTGAAGATGTCAATCTTTTTTACAAAGCTTTAGTAAACTTTTATACAAACAAAGCAAGCAAGCCAACCAAGCTTTTACTCTACAAGCATTAGGAAATTAGCTGTAATGCTCATCAACTTTGTACTTTATTTGGCCTTTTTAATTTCTTTTTTTTTTAAGGGTCACTGTCTTTTGTAGATAAATTATGCATCTTGTGCAAATACAAAATTTCAATCCTGGTATCTCTGATGAGTTTATTTTAGAACCTCACATTATATTTTATATTTCAGCTAAATATCCATCATATAAGAGACTTGTATTTAAGACTTGAAGAAATGCCATTTAATTCTGACACCAAGTTTATGGCAGTTAAGTGTACACCAAAATATGGAGAGGTGAGAGTTTCTATATTTCAGAACTTATATATAAAATTCACATATATGTATAAAAAACATGATAAATTTTGATCTGTAACTTGAACATTTGTTTACCTTTGAATTTGCTTCCTGATATTTTCTCTGTAATATCATGCTACCAGAAAACACAAAAATATCACACATTGACAATAGAAACATGATTGTTTTGGCATTATTCATAAACAGAATAGAATGTACTGACAGATTTGAAAATTTTATTTCAAATTGAGGTAAAATATATTATATATTGACCAAGATTGGCCAGAACAAAGCCTTAGGTCAGTATATGTTTGTTGTTCAAGCTGTTAATTGACTAAAATGATCAGGTTACAGTGTTCATTATTCTTTGTTATTATTATTAAATTATTTATTGAAACATTCAGCACATTGTTTTTTGAAACTTTTATATTTACTCTTTATTGTTTTGTTGATCAGTGTTTTTTGTGGGTTTTTATGGCTAGGTTTTGCCTGTCTTTTTCTTCAAAACCAGATTTTTATTACGTCCTTGTTCATTAACCAATCTATCTGTCTGTAAGACTAGACTTTTTTGAAAGGAGAATAATATAACTTACCTAATAATTACTTCACGGTTCAGCTAAAAAGAAATCTAACAAAGGCTTCTTTTTCCATGCACACGCAAAGCAATCGGCTGTAAATAATAAGTGATGCAGTGTGGTTATGGTATGTATCCAAGAAAGTCTGAGTAACTTCAATGGGTAGTTTGGTCACCTTGACCTTCATTTCTTTCAGGCTATATTGACCAGTGAATTTTTGTAATGTATGAAAATATTGTCATTTAAATTTGGATCTAGAATCTTTTCCAGAGTCTGTCAAATGTTCTGTCCAAAATTATGCCAATCATTACTCAATCTATGGTTTTGGTGAAGTATATTGCATCTTAGTTAAAATCTTTCAAGTTATTGACCTACAGTAATATTATTTGTTAATTAAATTCATCATAAGAGATGAAATTCAATTCTTGTATCTTGCAACCATACTTGCTATAATACTCATATGAGCGTGGTTAGTTCAGTTTACCCATTCTGTGTAACCATGGTAACCAACAAACAATATAACTTTATATGAAGGTATCTCAATTTATGATACCAGCTATGAATGATTTTAAGAAGAAGATTTGTGGAACAAGGCAACTATTAAATGTAACTTTAGATTAATCTTGTGATAAATATCTTGTTATTGTATGAAAATTTCACTTATCTATTTAGTAAATGCATGTTATAAATATACAGATGGCATGAAATATTGCACATCCCAATACCTTTTACTATTTGCTAGCCCAAGTAGATTTGAAATTCAATATATAGATGATGAAATACATGTTTTTTCTCAAAGAAATTTTAATCAAAATATCAATTTTGGTAATTTTTTACCAACATTTGACAGACTAGACAAGCATATATTTGACATTTTCTAACAGTTATTGATTGTTGTTTCAAAATGTTAATTTCTTATTTTGATTTTTCAAATCTTACATTTTTCTTCTGAAACTATTTTTTTTAAATATCTGCAGCTATCACATAGTATATTCTGATTTTTTTTTCTTGAATATTTTAATCAATATGAAATAAGGTAATTACATATACTTCAACTAGGTGTTATACAGACTTCTTAGTCTGGAGAATTTCTCATTAATTGAAATGAAACATTTGATCAGTTTTTAATGGACAATTATGCTGTGCTTGTAGCATGGTATAGAGGTATGGGTTTAATTTTTTACCTTTCTGCACTTATTGTCTGCATGCACTGTGACATGTACTATAGGGATTCTAACATCAAGTTGCATGGTAGTACTAAATTTAATATTGAAAGTATCATTTAGATTATATACTGTAATTTAGAAATTTCAAAGGATACTTTTGTTTCTGTTGATCTCTTTCTTGCATATTTTAAGACTATTTTTTGTTGAGATTTTTAACTCTGACAGTGTATTCATTTAAGAGAATAGTAAGGTTTGTCGTATTGCATCTACCTATAATTATATTCACATAATATTTCTTTAGTGGGGCAAAATTTGCTAACAAAAATTAGTTGGTTCATAGAAATGTATTTAATGTTTCTACACAGGCCTGTCAGTAAGAAACAAAGAAAAATTCAAGTGTCTTTTAATCATCACTGTTTTTTTTCTACCAATTTCTAAAAGACAAAGATACTCAATTCTGTAAGAAAACTATGCATGCATCAGAATAGTGCCAATAATATTTTGGCAAGCGGTCATTTAGAATGTCTTTACTATAACATTATGTCATTCAATGTATTAAACAAACTCATTTCTACTTTAAAATATTAATGGAAAATCCATCTTTGGTGCTCATGTTTAGTTGACAAAAGAATACTCTGAATAGTATCTCAGAAAGCCTCTGTGTAATCAGTTTATTTAGTTCATTTTAGAATTGACCCCAAATATATAAAACTGAAAGAAATGGTTAAAAATTGAGACAATTAGTTATAGAAGTTCTATTACAAATAAGTCCTTACATTGTCATAGCTATCATTTCTCTAAACATGTTGATATTTTCTTTTAAGTATCAAATTGATTTCATGTCAATATCTTTTGTTTTTGTTAATTTGATTGTAGTGTAATTAACTTCCTTCCTTTGCTTTATGACATATCTCAAACCTATTAATTTCTACAGATTTTTTAATGTGTACTTTCACTCTTTCCTAGTGTCTTTTCCTTTACCTTTGCACATGATACTGTCTTGGTTATTCAAACAATTAATATTCAGTTTTAGCTAAAGGATTCACAAATATTGCCATACAATTTTGAAGACTTTGCACCTTAAGATTATTTACCATGAAAAGTGCCAGTGTTGATAGTTTGCACTACCATAGAGTTTAACCAATCTGTATATGAATCTCATTCCTTGTAAGCTCTTTTAAAGAAACTTACATGCTAATTATTCAAACTGAATTTAAAATTAATACTGTGAATTCAGATTTTTTTGCGTGTATTTATTATTGCGATTTTGTCATTTTAGACTTAAATGTGACTTTATTTTTTATGATTTTGAGAAAAATCCTATTTAGATCATATGAAATATTTCAAAATGTGAGATTAAATTATTAGGTGTACAACTCTGTTGTATTTTTCGCAATATTAAAAACCTCGCAATAATTTCTGAATTTACAGTACATAGTGAAATGGCAGCATTCAAATTTGGAACTGAAGCATTCTACTACAAACTGATACACCTTAAGATATATTAGGGTACTGGACATTCCTTTATAAAAAAAATAATTAAGTGAGTTATATCCCCTGATATTCACTAGATTTTAAAAGATAGGAATCAAAATATCTCTTAATTAAAGTATATATATTTTTATGTGTTTGGAATTGCAGCTTTTTAATTTAATTAATGTAATTTTAGACAAAAGAGTACATGTTCTTTGTGAAAGGAGCCCTGGAAAGAATTCTAAATAACTGCAGTAAATTTTACAACGAAGGACATTTGGAAACATTAACAGAAAAGCGTATCCTTGAATATAACCATGAGGCATCAGTCATGGGGAGTTCTGGATTACGAGGTAATAGAAAGAAAGGATAACTATATAAAGAAGATATCATATGATTGCCAATGAGACAACTTTCCACAAGAGACCAAAATGACAGAAATTTAAAACAACTATAGGTCACCATATGGCCTTCAACAATGAGCAAAGCCCATACTACATAGTCAGCTATTAAAGGTCTATGTTTGAGTTTACAAATATGATGAAAGCAGAAAGTTTAGATAATTGAATATATGAATGGGAGTGTGAAAACTGATTTGGGGTTTACACATAATAGCCTAAACTGTTCTGTGAGTCTTTTGTTAATCATATGATTAGTTAACTCTCTATTTAATCAGAAATGTGGATGTAAGATTGTATTTAGTTCTAAGTATCAGATCAATATGATTACATGGAAAGTGATAAAAATGAGTAATGAATTCTAGAGAAGATTTTAAACAACCAAGGACTGAGATTACAAAAATAAGGGAAATTACTCTATATAAATAAGGAGACAAGGTATAATTGCCAATGAGACAAACAGAGACAAAGGACAATAATGTAAATATAAGATATATATTTGTCCTACAGTCACTCTGTCAGAAAGCATCTTCTCTTAAAGATTTTTTTTAATAGAAAACACATATTAATATTTGTTAATTGTAAATTACTTTCAGTATTGGCCATGGCTTATGGACCCAGTATGAACAACTTGGTGTTTGTTGGTATGGTTGGTATCATTGATCCACCTAGAGCTGGAGTAAAGGAAGCCATTGAAGAATTAATATCAGGGGGCGTGGCTGTTAAGATGTTGACAGGTGACGCAGAAGAAACAGCTAAAGCTATTGGTAAGATTTATAATTATTAAATCACATTCCTTGAAAATAAAAGCTCAAAGGTTGACTGGGGTATAAAGATATTGTCACTCCCTGATCTTCTTCTGACTGGTAGTAAAACCCTTGCCATGTGGAGTTTATGTTTGGCTGATCCTTACTAAATTCAAAGTTGGTCAGAATGTGGATGCTTTATTAGATATCTCTTGAAGAGAGATTGACAAACTCTCTGCATGTTATTAAGAAACTTTTCCCACAGGAAGATTGCAGATGTTTTGAAGTTGTGTACCTGCTGTTATTGAATTGTTTGGGTAATTTCTGCTCATATTTGAGACTTTGAAAATTTTTAAGCAAATTTTAGTCAGAAATATAACAACCTTGCCATTTATGACATTGACAGATTGTTTGTGAATATGCTAAGATTTCTTTTGTTCTTAATTTTCAATTTTATTTCAGCTGCTAGACTGGGGCTGTATACCGCAGGAAACAAATGTTTGTCTGGTAAAGAGATAGAGAACATGGATGGTGATGAGTTGTCTAGGGTTATAGACAGTGTTACTGTTTTATATAGGACAACACCCAAAAATAAAAATAAAATTGTGGGGGTATGTAAAATTACAATTCTATATTTATAATCATATGAAATCTCAATGCAGTACTGTTTCCACAAGTCAAAACCATTTGGTTAAAACATTCAAAATAAAAGAAATCAGTTGAAACTGAGAATGACTGATCAAGGCCATACAGTTTCCACAAATTAGAAAATGGTCCTTAAATGGAAGGCTTTTATAAAACTATCAATAATACCCTTATAATAAAGGAGATTTGACACCACCTCAGCAATTTAAATAACCTTAAGATATATATAATAAAAAAAAAAAGCTCTAAATAACTTTATAAAGTCTAAAAAGGTTAAATATTTTCTTTCATCAATATATTAGTATGCTAGTCTTTATGACTATTTTGTGAACATGTGTGTTGATCTCAATTTTTATACACACTTTTCTTATTATTGTTTGTAATCGTTTAAGATAGTTCTGTATCTCAATTAAAATGAAATTTCGAAAAAAGAAGATATTTATAACAGGGCAGATAATCTGTTATTTTTCAGGCATTAAAGCGGAATGGTCATGTTGTTGGTATGACTGGCGATGGTGTTAATGATTCTGTAGCTCTGAGAAGTGCTGATATTGGGATAGCTGTTGGTTCAGGGACAGATGTATCTAAAGAGGCAGCAGACATGATACTGGTCGATGATGATTTCTCTGTTACACTGTAAGTATCTCATAAGTACTGTAAATTTAGAAATTATTGTGTGCATTTATTGCTGCAATTTTGGAGGAATGGACGTAAATGCGAGATTAATTATTGCAATTTTAGGAAAACATGCATACATACACATGCATTAGATATCAGAATCCAGTTCTTATTATTGCGATACTCATCCAGTCGCATTATACACAAAAAACCTTGCAATAGTTTCTAAATTTACAGTATACAATAAAATGTATTGTTTTTGTACAATAAAGTTTATTTGTCAAAGCAATAGGAAATATGTAAAACATTATTAAATGGATGTATGTTAGTACTTCATTTTATAAAACAAACATGAAACTCAAATATCACTTCATCCTTTTATTACAGTGTAATTTTGTTGCATGAAATTTTACATTTTTCATCTTCATCCTGCAATGGTAATTTTTCAGGACAGTAAGAATTATTAACAAGTAATTTGATGTTTTAGTGATTTATTAAGTTATACTAGAACACACCCATGATATCGGGGCGGGTCTGTGACTGAATTAAAGTATATAACTCCTTATTTTAGTATTAGTATTGTCATCTGATAAAGTCATGCCGATTATAAGATGCACAGTTTTCTCTGCTTTCAAGTCTTTCTGTTTGAACCCATCGAACTGGAACTTATCAACTATTGGTAATATTATTTTTTTGGAAAACAAAAGGTCCCGGAATGGAGTATTTTTTAATCAACAGCATTGTCCTATATTAGTTATAAATAAAGTTGAATTCTTTGATTCGCTGTTTTACGTCATGCCCACTAACAAATTGAAAACTGTACTTATACGCCTTATTTAAAGTCCAGATTTTTAGTATTCATATTGTTATCTTAGAAAGTCTTACTAATTAAGATACTACAATAGGTAACAGTTTGACAATTTAGTAGTGTCAACCCTGTGATTATGACCCGTGTATATAGCATATTAATTCTGAATACACTGTTTGGTGGTGCCCCTGTCAGATGAAGAACATACAGATAAGGTAATAGGTAACAGGTGAATATATTATTGATATCGGTATCGGACTCGACCTGGAACTTCTTAATTATTGGCAATATTAATAACGGGGAAACAAAAGGGCCTGGAGTGGTGTAATTTTTAATCTACACCTTTGTACTATATTAGTTATATATAAAGTTGAAATCTTTGATTCGTCGTTTTTACCTGATGACAGCTGACAAATTGGACCTCATTATTTTAGTATTATAGATATGCTTTAATAGCAAACAGAAATGATCAAATGATTTAGACATATTTTCTCCATAGATTTTTATCTCTATACTTACTATGTTTACAGTTTTCAGAACGAAAATATTCCTTTATTATATTTTAGGTCAGCAATTGAGGAAGGAAAATCTATATTTTATAATATAAGGAACTTTGTCAGATTTCAGCTTAGCACGTAAGTATTACTGTTATTTTTAGACTTCATGGAAATGTTTGATTGAAATATTTTATAAAAATAATTCACAAAATAAAGACAATGATTTCAAAAGGATTGGACCCCTGATATTCTTCTTATATTTATTAAATTATCAAAAATTTAATTTACTGGTTTTTTAACTGTGTCATAACTGTGTCATTATGTTTCCTCTCTGAAAAATTTTGTATCTGTATTTTTTTCATTTTAACAGGAGTATAGCTGCTTTATCTTTGATAGCAGTTTGTACTGTGTTTAAGTTACCTAATCCATTGAATGCTATGCAGATATTATGGATTAATATAATAATGGATGGCCCACCTGCACAGAGGTTTGTATTGATAAATAATAGAAAAATTTAGGAGCATAAAATAATGAATTCTGTCTGGTTCTACATTACGTTTTTTTGTACAACATTATTTTGATTCATAAACAATAGTGTTACCAATATGAAAAAAGGGAGATGTGGTAAGACTGCCAATGAGACCAGGGGCTGATTCAGGCTGGGCATGGTGGTTGTGCTCTCCCCCCTTAAAATTTGCAAAGCATGATATGTCCTCAGCTTAATAAAGATTTTTTTTTACATCACTTCGCTTGATGAAAGTTGAAGTTTGCGCTCCCTCTTACCTAAAATCATGGATCCTCCCCTGGAGACTTCTATCCACACATGCCACATAAGTTCAAAGAAGAGGATGTAAGCAATTGTGATTACTTTAATAATAATCAAATGAAAACCCTAATAATTTTGAGGTAGCTACTGATTAAGTAGAAGTTCAAGGTCACAGCTGAGTAATTGATAAACTGAAATAGGGGCAAGTGTTTTGTTATTTGGATATCTTTAAAACCTTTTCTGGCTTTATCTAATGTCTTCTACGAACTTAGTTTTGATGTTTCCTTGGTAAAACTGAAATATTTAAAATCTACAGTAAAATCATATTGTATTTAAAAAAAGATCACAGAAATGTTATCCTTTTATTTATAACAGCAGTACTCTATTTACAGTTTTATGGTTTTATTTATGGTTTCACTGTAATAAATTGTAATATAAAGATGTCTTGTGTTTATATTTCAGTCTTGGTGTAGAACCAGTGGACCATGATGTTATCAAAAGACCCCCAAGGAAGGTCAAAGATCCTATAATAACAAGGAGTTTAATTGTTAATATACTTATATCTGCTACTATTATAGTCTCAGGAACACTTTGGGTATTCTGGAGAGAAGTAAGTACTATTCAAAGTAGTAGAGCTCCAGTAGCCCTTGGTTACTAAAATTTGACCAAGTCTACCATAATTTGGTTTTGATTCTGAAACTCATGAATGATATAACTGTTTGTATCTATAATAACAAGACTGGACTACTTTATAAAAAATTCTAATATAAAAAATTCTAAGTTTCATCTCTGAAAAATTACATACAAATAAAAGGAGATACAGTATATGTGTCTGTGAGACAGCAACCCATGACACAGAAAGTCACAAAAGAGGGGAGGGAAATACAGTTGTTTGATTCCACATTTGAATTCTTGGATTTTATCACTAGCAATGAGACAGTAGCTCAGCCATATACATTTTTACAAATAGTATTTATCTAGAATTACCATGCTGTAGTCAACCAAAGGGAAGTGTCCAAATAATATGTTGTTCAAAGCTGAGATAAGTTGTGATCAAACTCAACCAAGAAACCAAAAGATTGTTAAGATTTGTTATATGTTATTTTACTGTCAAAAGCTTTATTATCTGTGTTATAAATATCTTAGACTTTTCTGAGGTATACAAAATTTAACTTGTATCAATTTTTGAGATAACATCACCAGGCTCTGTTATTTATATTTAATGCTGTTTTGTGCATTTTTCCTTTGATCTTTTTTTGTGATAATTTTTCATATCATGCTACTTGCTTGAGATGGAAAATGATTGCTAGAAATTAAGGAGCCACATGGTGTTGCTAATGAAATTGACAACGTCGTCATAGGTAAAATAGGGATAAACAGATTATCATTGATCATCTCAACTCGACTGCCTTTCTCGCTTTCACCGTCCTGGCTCAAGCGAGAAAATCAATCTTGTTGAGATGATCAACAATAATCTATAAGTATTTGTATATACTATATTTTAAGTCTGAGATAATGATTCAAATGTATTATTCATAATATAATTATTTTTCAGTTGAGTGACAATAAAATAACGCCACGAGACACAACGATGACGTTTACATGTTTTGTATTCTTTGATATGTTTAATGCTTTAAGTTGTCGATCTCAGGTAGGTGTTTCCTAATATTAGTGATTCGCTTTTTGTATTTAAAGTTTTATATGTTGTCTTAAAATTTGATTGTTCAAAATTAAAGTTATGAATGGAATACTTAAATTATTAGAAATTTTTTGGCTGCTCATGAAATGCATTTTTTGTATCAGAATTATCTAGTATCCAGGCCAAATCTTACAGTAAAATTAATGCCTTTCCTGATCCAATTATATACTGATAGGGAGGGCTGGGCATTGTTTTTTCCAGTAGTCTATTATGTATAAGGTTAAAAATTTAAAAATTCTGGTTCTAGGTAGTTTATATTGGCCATGTGGTCACAGCAACTTAAATTTAGCACATATGATATGAGTTTATAATGAGGTGATCATGTGGACTGTTAAAAAATAATTACCAAAAACCAAAATTACCAATGATTGCCTATATAACAGTGATGACTTTAGAATTATATTTTTTAATTGCATCTTGATCTAGTCTAGTATTTTTTTGTCAAGCCTGCAACTTTTGTTGCAGAAAGCTAGACATAGGGATAGTGATCCAGCGGCGGCGGCTACGGCAGCGGTGTTAGCTCACTTCTTAAAAGCTTTATATTTTAGTAGGTAGAAGACCTGGATGCTTCATACTGTGTATATAGATGCCTCATGTTACGAACTCTCCGTCAGTCACATGTCCAATGTCCATGACCTCATTTTCATGGTTCAGTGACTACTTGAAAAAAAAGTTAAGATTTTTTGTAATGTTAAATTCTCTCTTATTATATGTAATTGGATAACTATATTTGGTATGTGCGTACCTTGCAAGGTCCTTATGCCTGTCAGACAGTTTTCACTTGACCTCGACCTCATTTCATGGATCAGTGAACAAGGTTAAGTTTTCGTGGTCAAGTCCATATTTCAGATACTATAAGCAATAGGTCTAGTATATTCGGTGTATGGAAGGACTGTAAGGTGTACATGTCCAACTGGCAGGTGTCATCTGACCTTGACCTCATTTTCATGGTTCAGTGGTTATAGTTAAGTTTTTGTGTTTTGGTATGTTTTTCTTATACTATATGCAATAGGTCTACTATAATTGGTGTATGGAATGATTGTAAGGTGTACATGTCTAGCTGACAGGTGTCATCTGACCTTGACCTCATTTTATGGTTCAGTGGTCAAAGTTAAGTTTTTTAGTTTTGGTCTATTTTTCTAATACTTTATGCATAAGGTCAACTATATTTGGTGTATGGAAATATTTTATGATCTATATGTAGGTTACGCAGGTTTTATTTGACCTTGACCTCATTTTCACGGTCCATTGCTAAGTTTTAAGTGTTTGTGTTTTGGTCTGTTTTTCTTTATTTATAAGCAATAAGTCAACTATATTTGTTGTATTGAAGAATTGTTAGCTGTACATGTCTGCCTGGCATGGTTCTTCTGACCTTGACCTCATTTTCATGGTTCATTGATCAATGTTTCATTTTCTTGGTTAATGTTGAGTTTATGTGGCTTTATATTTAGGTCTATAAAGATAGTATCAAGGATTAGTAAAGAAGGCGAGACATTTCAGTGTGTGCACTCTTGTTTAAATAAAAAGTGTTTACCAAATCTGTATCTGAATGAAAGAAAAGGTTAGCACTTTCATTTTGGTTTGTTTCAACAAACCCACATACTAAAATATTGTATTGAAGAAACAGAATTAATTCTGAAAGTTTAAGCAAACCACAAAAATGTGGAATACATCGAGAGTTAAATGATCAAACATACCTCTAAGGCTCTATATGAAATCAATCTACATCCCAAATATCAAGAAACTTATTCTTTAACTCATTTCACAAAATCTGAAGAGAAAAAAACAAAAGTCATGTTCATTTCATGTTTATTTCAGTATAACTTACCTTTCAATGGAAAATCTGTATAAGACAATAACAATCAAATCCAAGGAGTAAGAAAAGACTCAAAAAATCAAAGGACATTTACATCAACATCTATAAATAATAAATAAGAAACAACACAAACTCCACTAAAAACTGGGAGAGAAATCAGGTGCACCAGAAGGGTAAGCATTTCCTGCACCTTTTATGGCACCTGTCATGTTAAATTATAGATTGGAGTCATGTACATATTGCATTATTCTGTGATAAAAAAAAATATGCATTAATATCTTTATTTATATTTTAGACAAAATCAGTGTTTCAAGTAGGACTTTTTACCAATAAAATGTTTGTGATAGCTGTCGGAGGATCGATCATTGGTCAGCTCCTTGTTATATATTTTCCACCTTTACAGGCTGTTTTTCAAACAGAGGCTCTTTATTTATCAGGTAAATATGTTATAGTTAATGCATATTTTAAGGTTTTTCTTGCTGTAGAACACAGCGAAAGGTGTAAGGATTGATCAAATAAAAGACAGACCGACACAGGTCATTATTTTAAATGCCTTTGAGCATATTTTATAGATACAAAGTATCGTCTGAGTTGATTCCTCAAAAGAATGAAGTAATGATCTGAAAGAAAATAACTTCATATAGGTAAATATACACACATTTTTTCTTCAAACAACAATATTGATGAGAAACATCAAAAAACAAATGCATTTAAGTACAGGGGTAAAATAAACTTATTGGGTATTATGAGCTTAATTTCTGTTGTAAATGGTATGGCTTATTGTTTCATTTAAAAGTCTGGTGATGGGCTACAGTAGCCACCAAAACAACTATCCATTAATTCCATATGATATTGATGTAAGCAAATACAGGTTACATAACTGCCTACAACAATTAGCAAAACCTATACTGTATAGTCAGCTATAAAAAGCACCAACTTTAATTGTTTCAAAAGCTGTAAACAACAACAAAAATTAAGAAAAACTGTGAATTTGAGTAATATTTTAATATTTTGGACATTAAAGAAGCTGTTTTTCTTTGTCGATTTCAAACAACTAATAACAAATTGATTGAAACAGGAAGGTGGCAAAACGTATTAAGAGAAGACAGTGTTTGCCATCAATGTAACAATCAACAAATTGGAGAAGAATATCACTATATATATTGGAATGTACTTTTTTCGATACAAAAAGTACTAAGTATTATCCTCCTTTTTTGGACAACGACATAATACAGTTAAGTTCTCTGAACGTATGTCACGTACACAAAAACCAGTCCTGAAGAAGCTTTGTTTATACAAATGTATATGAAATGTATCAATACTATTGTTTGTCCTCCCGTCTTTTGTAACCTCTCTCCTTGTTTAGTATATATTGTAAATAGTTATTGTTGTTATCTCTGTACTGATGTAATGCTTTGGCTTTATGAGAATGAAGATATATGACAATAATATTTTTTTTTTTTTTCAGATTTTGTTTTCCTGATACTTTTAACCTCAAGTGTATGTGTTGTATCAGAAATTAGAAAATTTTTATTCAGGAAAAGAGGACGATCTCTTTATGAAGAAGAAAAAGATATACACTTTATTGTGTGATCAAATTTATTGTATTTGTGCTGAATTATAATGAAAATTAGATACTAAATAATATTTTTACAAACATTCCTAAATTTTTAATATGTACAAAAAAATGCTGTAACTGTAAGACTTGACAACTTGTAAGATTTGTATTTAGTTATAGATTTTCTGGGGTTTTTATATATACAATTAGTTACTCATATTTTGCAATAGTTTTTTTTGGTTATTTTTCTCAATTGGAAGTTTCAATAATTCATTGGGAAAATTAACTTTAATTTAATTTTGTCTATATTTATGGATTGTGTTAAAGCAATAAGAAGTTTTGAAAAAAAGAATGTTGTGTAAATTGGCAAAACCAAATGAAATATTTAACCAATTTAAGATGAATTGTATGTGCATATTAATGTAGTAGTACTCTTTTATGAACCAAGTGTTCATTTTAACACTTCTTATTTATTCTCTGTGCAGACAAACAAACTGGAAAAGTGTAACAGAACTAAGATTTGTGAGCACAAACATGGCAGATTTTATCAGTGGGTTGGGAAGATATTTAACTATATCAATCTCAGGCATACCTGTCAACTCACCAGTTTTTTGCGGGTGACACCCGTTATTTTCACCTCTCACCCGGGAGTTTTTCTTTACCCGGCGGGTCCCGGGAATTTCTAACATTACCCGTTTCACCCGGATTTCTGACTGGAATTATTTCTGGTATTTAGAAGTAATACGACCTTCGGTTTTATCGGTCTTTTTCAATGTAACCAAAAGTCAAAATGTAGGACTTGTTTACCTGAGCTACGTAACGATATTTTCAACAAGCTACAAGATGAGTTCAGTGACTATCAGTTGACCCCATTAGATGAACTTCCCCTGAAACTGACATTGGTACATTTTGGGGAGAAATGTCCAAGTTGCATGACATTTTTCTTAACAAGCCAAGATTTTTTGTTTTGTCAAAACTTGCTAAAACATTACAGTTTTTTGCCAAACAGCAATGCAGACAGTAAGAGGGCATTTTCTTTAGTAAAGAAAATAGCTACAGAGTTTAGGGCTGATCTTAATAAGGATACACTGTGTGCTCTTCTTTCTTGTAAAATGAATACACATTTGCATTGCTATGAACTGAAACCAAGTGCAGTTCTTTTAAAGAATGCCAAGTCTGCTACTATGGAATATAACAATAGTCTGAAATAAACTTGTATACATGTTCTAACTGTTTTATATACATATTGACTATATAAATTATATGTAAACATATTTTTGTTCTTCAATTGAGCCCGCAAAATGTCGTACGCGTTATGACCTGAGATTTTTTTTCTCAATGCAGGTCATGACCTGACTTTTCATTTTCAGAGGTTGACAGGTATGATCTCAGGTTAAGTTTATACAACCAAACCAAACATATGTTCACCAATTGTCTTGCAACTGTTCATATCAATTTCATCTTCAGCACTTTTTACAATGGTTTGGTATCAAAATCAAAACTGCCAAGGTGAAAAATCTTCCTTTTGAGGTTCAACCATGGATTTGCTCAAATTCAACCTAGAAAATTTTGATTTGTACAAAGTATCATCAGCTTCTGAAAAAAGATTAAAAAAAATATAAGCCACTTAAAGAGATGAATGGTTCTTATTGTAACAGGGTGATTTCATATGACTACTGTTATTTCTGAATATTTGATTTTAATATTATTGGGAAAAGTGCTAGCTTGTTTTTATTTTACTATTTCTTGAAAAAAACTATTGCCAAATTATTTGGTATGTTTTCTCAGGGACGTATATTTAAGTCCTTGGTTTTCTGTTTGATTCCAATTACCTTTCCTTTTTCTATTTAGTAAAAAATTCAAAGCTCTTGTTTTTTTTGTCTTATCTGAACCATAATAAAATTGTTATAAAATTTTCTGTTTTTTGACAAAATAGAATGAATCATGATTGTTTATTTTATGAAAAATGTTTCAAAGAAGAAAAAAAGTGTTACTAAATATCCTCAGAAGAAATTTGCTAGACAAATAGTGTTTTTTGTACACAAAAAAATGTGTTTAAAATTACAGTTTAATATAGGTAATTTTAAGTTCTCTGTGTTTGTTTCTATGTGCATTGTTATTGCAGGTTGTAAATATTTGTGGATTACCAACATCATTGCCATTTTTTTTTCTTTCAAAAATGCATTTATTCAGTGAGATTTTTTAATATTTATAAAAAAAAATGAAGTATGATTTTAAAGAATGTAGAATGGTTTAATTTTCATAAGAAACATATATTAGATGATTACTGTGATGTGATGTTCCTGTGTGCATGTAATAATGACATTATAGTATATTTTTTTCTGTATGAATGGAACAAAGAAAGCTCTCTGAATGAATATGATCAAAGTTTTTGTCTTCAAAGGGCATTTGTTCAGTTTTAAAAAGTACGATGATATTTATGCAAAATGAAAGGTTTATGAACAGGAGCATTTAAATTGAAACAAAGTAATGTTTGCTTTAATAACTTGAGCAAAAGTTGAATAAAGGTGAAACTGCAAAATGCTATTTTTTTCTTAATACTTAGGGTTAAACCTGTCAAAGTTCATATGCTATCTGATTTTTAAAGCAATTGCTTTCATGCCGTCGCGTATGGCCATCTTTGTGACCCAGATCAGAGACTTCGCCCAGATCAAGCCATAGTATTTTGTTAAACAGGCTCCTGATCTGTCATTCTTAAACACCTATGTATGTTTTCTAATGCAATACATAGCTTGAAACTTTTGAAAAACGTTAGTGGATTTAAGAAGTTTCAGCATACGTTCTTGTAGATGTATTTTTGTATTTAGGGGGACAACCGTTTGACTATCAAAAAACATAGACGTCCGAGTGAAAAAAATGCATTTTTATACCTGCGATTACGTTTTCCGTTCGTACGATGTTTCAACAAAATATGGAATCATTTCAGTTGTTGATTTAGTATTGAAAATTTGACTGAATTATCTTTTATAATATACGGTTTTATATGTTTAATTGGTGTTTTTTTAAGAAAAAGGTCAGGTGCTCTTGTTCATTCATAAAATTGTCGTTCATTCATAAATTTATCGTAAAATCAAAATCACTACACAGGTTATCAGGTTATACGTAGTGTCAAATGATTACCTGTAATCTAAAAATAGACAAAGTTAACTGACCTATTTTGTTGATTTGTTTCCGCAAATAATTTAGAGGAACGAAACCCTTGTTAAAAACACATTACAATAAGTTTGTTTTCCTTTTTTGTCATAACTCCGTAAGATTTATCGATCACCTTACTAATGAAATGGACCCGTCCAAACGTGATAGATGCCAAGTCCAGATGAAGAGATATTTACAATTTGGAATTTTCTAGTTTCATAGATTAAAAAAAGTACATCCTTTTTGGATATCATATTCAAAACTGGGTATGAATGACAAATGATGAAACCATTATCCTCGTCTTTCCAATGGACGAGTCTACTACGTTTGTTGACCCTCGACGGTCCACCGTGTTTGCAATTTTATTTCACATGTTTTCGAAAAAATTGAAGATCATTTTCACAATGTTTCCTGAAAATTGGATAAATATCAAAGCAACTTAGAGCTGTTTGTTCTTGTTCGTATAATGACGATTTAATGTCATGTTTGTCTGTGATGGCCTCTCTTTTCGAGATTGCATGAGAAACTCAGAATTATATATAGTTATCTCGTACCGCATGAGGATGACACATATCAACTGAGCAATAATGTTTGGGACTTAGTTTTTAAGAAATGATGACAAAGTAACATTATGAAAATATTTTTAGTCAGCTGAAATATATATTTATATTTTACATGTTTATGTCTTGTAAAATATTTTGTTTCTTTCCCGTTTTTCAACATTTGCGTCTGGAAAGTTGAAATGTTTTAACTGAAATGTTAAATTTAAATTAATTATGAAAATTAAATCAATAAAGGAAATTATTGCCCAGTTACAAACACTACTAGGAGATAATCCATAATAATTTCTCTTGGAGTTATATGTTTCAGCACATGTATATTTGACCCCAAATTTAGCCTGGTAAACGTGTTGTCTCCTTGTGAAATATAAAACATATTAAAAATGACTTTCTGCTAAAGTCTTTAATTGATATAAAGTTAAAACCTTCTTAATTCTCACTAGACAACACTCCTGTCATGTTTAATTCTTAAATATATGTGGATGAAAAAAAAGTCCCCAAATCATAAACATGGCAGCAATTGCTTTTACAGCCTTTCAGGCTTTGATTTTCTTTCAATGAAAGTGCAGAGATAAGGAATAAATGTCCTATTTATAGAAGGGCTACCCACCGTCTTTGTAAATTTATTTTTTTAGAAAACATACCGGTACTTGTAAATCAAAAACTTTCCTACTTCATGTATTGTGCTCAAGATTATACTTATTTGTGTTTTATTGGCTTAAATGATAAGTTTAATGAAAAAATCAACTTGTTGAATTAAAGATGTATTGATGCACTAAAACTATTTTCATTTCATACTGCGATTAATGAGAGAAAACATTCTACAGTATGTACAGTTAACTCTCCTTTAACATAATTTCTCTTTCTTTCATACTGAACATTAAAGGGGAAAGATTAAAAAGTATTAATATATAATACAAACTCTATTGTTGATGTACGGAAGAATATGTCACCCTACCTGTATATAATATTCTTCCTTTGGCTCAACAATTTTTTGCCCTTACTTTAAACTAATGCTGGGTTTTCTAAAAAAAGAAAATAAAAGTACAAAATATTATAAATGTCACAATTATGTTTATATATCTAAAAGCAATTGTTTTTTTGGCTTCTCATTTATTTTGATAAATTGTTTTGTCATGTTGTTTATCAGTCATTTAGTCCTATTTGTTGATTGTTTAAACTTATTTTGATATCTAAGCATAATAAAGATATTTGTTGTATTGATTGTAATATAATCAATAATTATTTGCAAAGCTGTATCTGAAACAGTACTAATGAGTACTAAAGGTATAACTCTATTGATAGAAAGGACCACATACTAAAAGGACCCCTTATCAACAGGAATAATAGGCTACAATATAGAACTTTTTTAAACATGTAAGTGTTTTACAACATGGAGAAAGGGCTTTACACATTTAATTTTTAATTATAATCAGAATCGTGTAACAATGAAAACTCTATTGTCCTATTTTAAGCCATATTTATATTAAGTATAAATTAGAACGCATAAAAATTGGTTTGTGGGAAGATTCAGTTTAAG
Organism: Mytilus trossulus; assembly: GCF_036588685.1. Taxonomy (NCBI): domain Eukaryota; kingdom Metazoa; phylum Mollusca; class Bivalvia; order Mytilida; family Mytilidae; genus Mytilus; species Mytilus trossulus. Next base: position 81,575,542 of record NC_086378.1, on the reverse strand, counting down.
ACGCTACATAGACAAGTTTTTTGTACAAGAAGTGCTTTTGGTTATTAATGGGCATAGTTTTTTTAAAAGCTAATATGTTAAAAGTATTAAAAATTTATGATTTCTGAAATAAGGTGTATAACTACAACATTATTGTGTTGCCATAGCAACATAACGCCTTCAAGATTATTTTTTGTAGACTAGGTCCCAAGGCTATTAAATAAGAATTGCTTAATTTAAGAAATATGCACTTATGTCAGTTTGTATTTCTATTCATATCATTGATTCTCAGTGACTGGAAAGTGTAATTACATGTTATATTATAATATTGCAGAGAGAGAATAGTTGATTAAGACATACATATCCATGTAGAATTATTTTCACAATATTTTTTGAAAATCATGACAGTAAATAGAAAATAATTTCTTGCTAAAATAAGTTGATTGACAATATGTTGGTTTATTTGTTGGTTAATCTGTCATTTATAAAATATGTGAGCTGCGCTGGATAGAAATCAACCTTATAAAGTTGGTTTTTTTACCCGGGTCAATTAAGTCAATTCAGGTAAAAATATTGGGAATTGAATATTTTTATTTATTTATTAAGAGTCATATATTGTCATTAAATTTATATTGAGTTGTTTACATTGATATAAATGTGTAATATTATATGAGAGAGATTATGACAATGTGATTATTCTATGTTTTATTAAATAAAGTATGTAAACTAATAGTAGTGTCTCTGACAAATGCATTATAATATGACTATCAAGTTATTTCTATATTCTTGTGTTTGAATATTCATAATGTCAAAGATTGTTTTGAGTTTGGTTTGACAAATAGACCAGTTTCACATGATACTTTTCCCCCCAGCACTGTAATTTTTAAACAGAAAGTTTCCTTACTAGATAAATACTGAACAAAAAAATAAGGACCAACCATTAATAATTTTCAGTACATTAGTATAATAGATCCTATCTTAAAGTTTTTATAACAGACATGAATTTTTAGTTGACTGAGAAAAGTGTGACAACAATTTTAATTTCATCTAATATTTTGAAAATTCTGCTCTTTGGGAGGATATTATTATTGGTATGGTCTGTTGTATTGAATTGATGATTCTGGATTTTCTTTTGTGTATTTTTTTATTCTTTTGTGTATTCTTATTATTCTTTTGTGTATTCTCGTTATTCTTTTGTGTATTCTCATAATTCTCTTGGGTATTCTCTTTATTCTTTTGCCTATTCTCGTTATTCTTTTGTGTATTCTTATTTTTCTTTTGTGTATTCTCTTTATTCATTTGCATATTCTTGTTATTCTTTTGTGTAATCTTATTTTTCTTTTGGGTATTCTCGTTATTCTTGTTATTCTTTTGGGTATTCTCATTATTCTTGTTATTCTTTTGGGTATTCTCGTTATTCTTTTATGTATTCTTATTTTTCTTTTGTGTATTCTCGTTATTCTTTTGTGTATTCTCGTTATTCTTTTGTGTATTCTTGTTTTTCTTTTGAGTATTCTCGTTATTCTTTGTGTATTCTTGTTAATCTTTTTGTGTATTCTTGCTTGACATCTTACAGTTTATTTTGCTTTGACATTTTGGTTTCAATACTTGTTTATTTGTTTGCAGTGGTTACTCTGTTTAAGCTTTTACGTTAATCATCATAGTCAACAAACATTGTTTTGAGACAAGTCTTGCATTTTTTATGCTTATTCAAGTTTCTTGTTTTTCATTAAATTAATGTTGGACTGTGAGCTCTTACTCCTAAATGATTCTCCTTATATGAAGCTTGATTGCTGCAAAGTTCAGAAAGACTTGAATTGTAGTTCCTAAGTGCAACAGAAACTTGTACATGGCCATTATATTATTTTCGTAAACAGGAAGTGGATTAGTAATTGATCTGACAATGCACTATGTTGAATTGATAAGTTCATGGAAAAACTGACACTTGCAGACAAGAAATTAAAGATTTAAGCCTCCTGCTTCCCAGACAGTTGGTTTAAATGTAAACAGGAATCCACGGTTTGCATCCTGGACAACTGAGGAAATTGTTAACAGGAAATATTTGGAATAAACAAGTATCTATTTAAAAACTGAAAGGATTTCAAAATAGGTAATACCGCTAAATATAAAGGCTTGAAATTCAAACTCTAAAATACAATAAATAATAAGTTTTATTTATAAAAAAAATAAAAAAACATTAAATAACTTAATAAAAGACTACTAACATCATACAAGATCAATAAAATTGATTTGCCAACAACAGAAGACTTGTTAATCAGTCTAGAAGTGTTTGAAAACTAAGACAATCAATCACAATAAAAAGACCTGTATGATGACAATTCAGCTGTCCTTTTCACAAAAAAAATCTTAAGAATAAAAATACTTGCAAGTTATACACACATTTCAGTAACTTATGATCCATTTCAATCATCTGATTTTTGTGAAAAGAGTTCTGGTATTTTTTTTAATTTTTATTCGGTTATGGCTCAGTTAAACAAAACCACTGATTCAACAATAATAAAATAGAATTACACAAAAAAATTCAGAACTACATTATGGAAATGATATTAATTGTTCAATAAAATTCATATTTCATTTTTGACATTTCAACATTATTTATTTAGGTTAAAATAAAATCTTAGCATCAGATGATATGTGTGCTTAAAGTTTGAATTAATTAGTCTTTACATATTTCAAAACCAAAAACAAAAAAATTATGTTTGTTCTGACACAAGGAAATCTATTTAACAATGATTAATTAACAGAATAGTTTGCAAATCTTACAAACTTGGAAAGAATATGTGTACTAAGTTGTAAGTTGATTGGACTTAAAACTCGTCAAACACTACCTTGACCAAAAACTTTAACCTGAAGCCGAACAGACGGATGAATGGATGAAATATTTCTTCAGTATTGTATTTGATGCATCAAATATATTGAAAAAGACAATGGTTTCTTAAAAAACCTTTTAAAGCAGTTTAAAAAAAAAAATATAAAAACTGAAATGAAACCAGCAAACATCTTTTAAAAATAAAAATTAGCTTTTTACATAATGACTAGTGTGATGCATCAGTCTTTATTATCATCCAATGAGGAGAAACACTAGAGACTCTAAGACTTTAAGAACAAGCTCAAACATTGGTGCACCTAGTGATAAACAAACACTGTAAACAATTATCTATAATTACAAATTATATCATATAAACATAACATATATCAGCCCAAAAGATGTAGAAAAAATCCCCAAAACATTAAGTATTGTAAATACACTCATATAAAATATATAAACCTCAGCTTTGACCAAACAGTAAGCAGTCTGGCAGATACATGTATTAGTAATATTGTTAACATTTATTTGAATTTGTCTTTACTTCAAACCTTCAAATTGACTGCATTACGGAAAAACTTTCAATAAATGCCAAAACTACCTTATCCTGATATCATAAAATTTTCAATTTTCAATAAGACATTTTCCCACAAGATGTCTTATCTAAGATGTAAGTCAAATATATGTTTTCATAAAGCTGATCATACATATTTTTACCCCAAACTGTACATAAAAATTAATAACATTTCAACTATGATGTAGATGATAAAACAGTAATATAAAGAATATCTAACAAAGGAACACACTTAATCTTCACACAAATGGTTTGCTGTCACTATATAATGAACCAATTGTCTGACTTTCATCTATCTTTGATTGTCATGGTATCACAGAATAAACAATATCCCCTCCTCCTTAAACTATGTAAACATCTTTTCTATCTTCTTTGACTTTTTTCATTACAGTTTTGATAACATCCCCTAACTGTGTAGCAGCAGACAGATCTCCTGCCACTTTGAGACGGCCACTCATGTATGCCTGTAATGGTTTTAGTTGTCCAATAAACATGCTTTGCATATCTGGTACTGTTAATGTTAGTGTAGTGTCTGGTTCCCCATTAGGTGGGAGGCCTTCACCAGCATCTCCTTCACCTACAGAAAAAAACAATAATCAACAATCATGACAATAAAGACAGGCAAAAAAAAAGAAGAGTACATTTTTTTCAAAAGTGAAGAGTATTTGTCTGAAAGAGGACCCTCATAACTACACAATCTCATAATTTTCTTTCTTTGAAGCTGATACATTAGGTTATCCTTCAACTTTTTTTAAAGGTATAAAATAAGAAATAACTGTATTTAATTTTTAGCTCCAACGACATGAATTGGTGATTGAATGGAGCAAATTAAGTTTACTGGCGACACATTAGGGGAGATAGTAAACGGGTATTTGCAACAATCAAATCATCAACTGGTACTGTCGGAGCTTAAATAAAATATTGTTATCTCTATTCTAATGAAAACTGACAGAAATTAACATTAAAACATGTATTCAAAATCTGTCATATAACGTCTGAGCTTACACATACGTTCCAAAACATCGTTATTAAATATTGATTCCCTGAAAATTATTGACCTTATCCAATCAAAATGAACATTACAAACTTTGTTGCATTAGAATATATATTAAACTATTATTTCAAATCAACTTAAAGGTTATGGGAAGAAAATACATAGTAATATTTGGCTTTACAAATTACCTTAACAAATTATAGTTTTCTAAAAAAAAAAATCTTGACACAAGGAGATTTTATGCCATTGAAAATAGTATCTAAATAAACATTAATTGATCTAAATTTGTTTTTTTTTCTTATACAAGAGATTTTTTGATGCTGTTTTGACATTTGCCATTTTTGTAATATACCTCAAAATAAAAACCTCACCATTTTTCAAATCTAAATAAAAGACACCACCCTCCTGTCCACTGAGCTGGAACATATAAACAGAGCCGATACTTCTGACCATAGATTCTGATAGCACTGTTTTGATGAGTCCTATAAATTCCCTGGGGGTGGGGATATTGTGGAGCAAGGCATCATCAACTCCAGCTGCCCCACTGTCAGGAAGTATTGTCACAGCCTCTGGAATTATGGGTAATGGTCCATTTGTTGCATCTCCACCTACAAAGATTATATAGATGGAAATAAACTAATTACTTTGTTATCTCTTTTAAATTGTTTCAAATTATTTGTTCAAAATGACAAATGGATCGAAAACAAGTTTTGCAACTTAGTAACATCTGATCTAAAAGAATTGCTTGTTTGAAGGTATGTCTTTTGCTCTTTCAATTACATGTATTTGTTTACATCCTAGTCCTTTTGGTCTTTGTTTGGTATTTTTCTTATTTACAACTAAGCCATACCTACTAACATTATCACACACACAAATAAAGTAAACTTAATAGGCAGTTATGTTTCTTGTCCTATCACCTTTAGTGGTGCTTAGTTCTCTCATTGGCCAACTAATAGGCAGTTATGTTTCTTGTCCTATCACCTTTAGTGCTTAGTTCTCTCATTGGCCAACTAATAGGCAGTTATGTTTCTTGTCCTATCACCTTTAGTGCTTAGTTCTCTCATTGGCCAACTAATAGGCAGTTATGTTTCTTGTCCTATCACCTTTAGTGCTTAGTTCTCTCATTGGCCAACTAATAGGCAGTTATGTTTCTTGTCCTATCACCTTTAGTGCTTAGTTCTCTCATTGGCCAACTAATAGGCAGTTATGTTTCTTGTCCTATCACCTTAAGTGCTTAGTTCTCTCATTGGACACTTAATAGGCAGTTATGTTTCTAGTCCTATCACCTTTAGTGCTTAGTTCTCTCATTGGCCAACTAATAGGCAGTTATGTTTCTTGTCCTATCACCTTTAGTGCTTAGTTCTCTCATTGGCCAACTAATAGGCAGTTATGTTTCTTGTCCTATCACCTTAAGTGCTTAGTTCTCTCATTGGACACTTAATAGGCAGTTATGTTTCTTGTCCTATCACCTTTAGTGCTTAGTTCTCTCATTGGCCAACTAATAGGCAGTTATGTTTCTTGTCCTATCACCTTTAGTGCTTAGTTCTCTCATTGGCCAACTAATAGGCAGTTATGTTTCTTGTCCTATCACCTTTAGTGCTTAGTTCTCTCATTGGCCAACTAATAGGCAGTTATGTTTCTTGTCCTATCACCTTTAGTGCTTAGTTCTCTCATTGGCCAACTAATAGGCAGTTATGTTTCTTGTCCTATCACCTTAAGTGCTTAGTTCTCTCATTGGACACTTAATAGGCAGTTATGTTTCTTGTCCTATCACCTTTAGTGCTTAGTTCTCTCATTGGCCAACTAATAGGCAGTTATGTTTCTTGTCCTATCACCTTTAGTGCTTAGTTCTCTCATTGGCCAACTAATAGGCAGTTATGTTTCTTGTCCTATCACCTTTAGTGCTTAGTTCTCTCATTGGCCAACTAATAGGCAGTTATGTTTCTTGTCCTATCACCTTAAGTGCTTAGTTCTCTCATTGGACACTTAATAGGCAGTTATGTTTCTTGTCCTATCACCTTAAGTGCTTAGTTCTCTCATTGGCCAACTAATAGGCAGTTATGTTTCTTGTCCTATCACCTTAAGTGCTTAGTTCTCTCATTGGCCACTTAATAGGCAGTTATGTTTCTTGTCCTATCACCTTTAGTGCTTAGTTCTCTCATTGGCCAACTAATAGGCAGTTATGTTTCTTGTCCTATCACCTTTAGTGCTTAGTTCTCTCATTGGCCAACTAATAGGCAGTTATGTTTCTTGTCCTATCACCTTAAGTGCTTAGTTCTCTCATTGGCCACTTAATAGGCAGTTATGTTCCTTGTCCTATCACCTTAAGTGCTTAGTTCTCTCATTGGCCAACTAATAGGCAGTTATGTTTCTTGTCCTATCACCTTTAGTGCTTAGTTCTCTCATTGGCCAACTAATAGGTAGTTATGTTTCTTGTCCTATCACCTTTAGTGCTTAGTTCTCTCATTGGCCAACTAATAGGCAGTTATGTTTCTTGTCCTATCACCTTTAGTGCTTAGTTCTCTCATTGGCCAACTAATAGGCAGTTATGTTTCTTGTCCTATCACCTTTAGTGCTTAGTTCTCTCATTGGCCAACTAATAGGCAGTTATGTTTCTTGTCCTATCACCTTTAGTGCTTAGTTCTCTCATTGGCCAACTAATAGGTAGTTATGTTTCTTGTCCTATCACCTTTAGTGCTTAGTTCTCTCATTGGCCAACTAATAGGCAGTTATGGTTCTTGTCCTATCACCTTTAGTGCTTAGTTCTCTCATTGGCCAACTAATAGGTAGTTATGTTTCTTGTCCTATCACCTTTAGTGCTTAGTCCTCTCATTGGCCAACTAATAGGCAGTTATGTTTCTTGTCCTATCACCTTTAGTGCTTAGTTCTCTCATTGGCCAACTAATAGGCAGTTATGTTTCTTGTCCTATCACCTTTAGTGCTTAGTTCTCTCATTGGCCAACTAATAGGCAGTTTCTTGTCCTATCACCTTTAGTGCTTAGTTCTCTCATTGGCCAACTAATAGGCAGTTATGTTTCTTGTCCTATCACCTTTAGTGCTTAGTTCTCTCATTGGCCAACTAATAGGCAGTTATGTTTCTTGTCCTATCACCTTTAGTGCTTAGTTCTCTCATTGGCCAACTAATAGGCAGTTATGTTTCTTGTCCTATCACCTTTAGTGCTTAGTTCTCTCATTGGCCAACTAATAGGTAGTTATGTTTCTTGTCCTATCACCTTTAGTGCTTAGTTCTCTCATTGGCCAACTAATAGGCAGTTATGTTTCTTGTCCTATTACCTTTAGTGCTTAGTTCTCTCATTGGCCAACTAATAGGCAGTTATGTTTCTTGTCCTATCACCTTTAGTGCTTAGTTCTCTCATTGGCCAAATAATAGGCAGTTATGTTTCTTGTCCTATCACCTTTAGTGCTTAGTTCTCTCATTGGCCAACTAATAGGCAGTTATGTTTCTTGTCCTATCACCTTTAGTGCTTAGTTCTCTCATTGGCCAACTAATAGGCAGTTATGTTTCTTGTCCTATCACCTTTAGTGCTTAGTTCTCTCATTGGCCAACTAATAGGCAGTTATGTTTCTTGTCCTATCACCTTTAGTGCTTAGTTCTCTCATTGGCCAACACACCACATATTCAAATACAAAAAGACAAGTTAGTTTATGTGTCCAAACAATGTTCATATCTAGGAAAGAAAAAGGTTTTCACAGGCAAATATTTTGGCTATGATCATTAAAATTTTTATGTATATCAAAGGACAGTTACACGATGGATGATTAAGAGCTGAACATATTTTATAGTCACCTGTCTAGAGTTGAAGACTATATGTCGACCACTAAATGGTTTTGATTTTATCTTTGGCTTTTTAATTCACTGATGTATACTGGTACTCATTTATTCAAATTGAAAAGAAACATTTCTATGCATCTGTGTAATATTTTGAGGATATAAGGAAAATGTAAAACTTACTTGCTGAAGCCTGAAGAAATGCTGAGGCTAGCTGTTGGAAAGTTTGAGGAAGACCAGCTGGCATTCCTGAATTACTTTCTGGCCTCTTTAATACTTTTATGGGTGATCTGGAATAAAGATTCAAATTATGATTGTTTTAGTTTCTTCATAAAATTGAGAATGTAAATGGGGAATGTGTCAAAGAGACAACAACCCAACCAAAAAAAAAACAACAGCAGAAGGTCACCAACAGGTCTTCAATGTAGCGAGAAATTCCCCCACCTGGAGGCGTCCTTCAGCTGGCCCATAAACAAATATATATTAGTTCTTTGATAAGCCTGACTAGAATGATAACAGAGATACTGAAGAATACCACAGTGTCTAAACAATTATTTATTTACTATAACACAAATAGAATCACCCTATTTCATGTATCATATTATTTGTAAGCTCACCATAAATGATATGTTATATCTTAATTGAAAAGGAATTGCAAGGATTTTTTTGGAACACATGAAAAGATTTTACAAGTATGTCAGATATTGACATACAAATATTTGAATTTGGTTTTACAATATTGCCTTTTTTCTATCATACATTTAAGAAATTTCTATGAATTATTTGTTATCAACAAAAACCTTATCAAAATTGATGATTAGCAAAGATGTTTTACCAGTCAAATATTGTTGAATGATTTAGGTATGGTTGCTCTTGATATTCAATTCTACCAAATAACCATTTCAAAAAAAAATCCAATAACACTAACACAACCCCATTTTCTTGAATGTGACCTACTGATCTGCTTACCCTTGAGGAGGACCTGAGATCACCCCCAATTTTCTATGGGGTCTGTGTTGCTATGTTGTGTTTTGTGTACTATTGTTTGTCTTTTTGTCTTTTTCTTTTTTAGTCGTGGTTTTGTCGGTCTATTTTCGACTTATGAGTTTGAAAATACCTCTGGTATCTTTTGCCTCTCTTTTGCAATTTTATCTTTATACATATACCTTAAATAAACACTTACATTCTGACCTCATGAATCACAACTCCCCAGTTTTTACAAGTTATGTTGCTTCCTTCCTGAGAAATAAATATAGAAATGAATTCATTTTAACATGCAGTTCATTTAAAGTGGTATGGGTGTCTTCCTCCATCTTGGATTGTAAAAAACAGAGAACCAAAGGTCCAGCTTTTCTATCGAAATAGCAAAATTTGATGCAGAAAAGGAGATATAAAATGTGAGTTTTCCTTTAAAAGACCAAATTTATAAGAATTTAACTTATCAACATTTATTTTTTTGCAAATGTTGATTATTTTTTGTTGTTTTTGAAGAATAAATCAATTGGCATTTTAAGGGGAGGTAACTTTAAAACAGTGCATTTTCTGAAGGATTCTACATGGAATTTTCCTATTTTGTATTTTAGCCGATAAAAACTTACGGTGACCCTATCTTTTCTTTTGATATTCTCAAAGCATTGTCTGAAAGCTATCTTTTCCTTAAGTATTTAACAATTTGATCATTTTGTTAAGTTTCTAATCACAAAATGGTGTTTTTTCCTGTATAATCCATACAAAATTTTGTCACGCCCTGTAGCTTGAGAAAATGCGCGGTGACCTATCATTTTTATTATATTTTTCAACATATATCAATAGATACTACATTTTGGCAAAGTATGAATAGATTCTATCATTTTTATTTATACACCCATACCACCTTAATCTTTTTATTTTGATAATTTGATAATTTTTGAAACTTTTTCCAAATATCTCATCTCTAAAATTATCCTCTGATTAATTAAAAAAACAAGCAAATGTAAAACCATATTTTTATATTTTGATCATACAAAATTCTAACTTGCAATTGTTGTTTTAATTTCTTATGACCCATAAGTGAAGTGCACTTTTTTTTATAATAGTTTAGCTGCTTTGCACATCTTCTGTTCTTAGTTACCGACTGTTCAAGGGCTGTATAGCCAGTCAAGGTGGTTTATAGTTATCAAAGGAACCAGGATTATAATTTAGTACACCAAACGCGTGTTTCGTCTACATTTGTTGTGTTACTTACTAATATATTATCTCCCTTTTTGCAATACTCTTAAATTATCTCCCTTGTCACAATATTACATTTTGTCATTTTGTCATTTTTTTTGTTTTTAAAACTTTAAATAAACATTTAAATTGTTTGTTTCAGTTTGAGTTATCTCGTAATGAAAAATTATAATATAAATAATAATAACTTACCAAAATTTCACCAGTGATACCTAATTTATCAGTTTCTATGTCATGCAGTGTTTTCTGAACAAAATTATTTTTCAATGAGGATTGAACAAGTATCCTGAGTGAATGATTCATGTCTTGTATACCAGTGATGTATCTCTCCACTGATGTTATCTTGTAATAAATATCTGCACCAACTTCTATCAGTCCTCGGTCATGTGTTATTAGCTGAAAAATAATTATATGCTCAATCAATTTAACATAATTCTATTCATACTTATTGTTACTGCAATGGTTCTTTAAAGTGCAGAGTGGATGGCTGTCACTTTAGACTTTAAAGTGCAGAATGGGTGGCTCTCCCTTTAGACTAGGTATAACAATTTACATCACCATTTTCAATGAACATTGCTGTAAATATATTTATCTTACCTCTTATACATTTCTAGTCCATATAAGTAAGTAGACAGGGCTTATTTCAATACACAGTTATAGTAGTGGTGTTATGTCCCTTTGAAAAACAACACAGTGTTGAGGAAAAAAAGGTTTCAACAGACAAAGATATTGTTGATGAACGAATGAAATAAATTCATTAAATATATTTAAAGCTAACACAGTAGGTTCTTTATACAAAAGATATTGAAGGCTTAATTCTTTTGACAGCCACTAGTCAAATACCACATGTTAAGATATTCAGTAAGATAAATTCTTTACATAACATGTGGGGTCAGAAAATTCCATATGAGGATTCAAACTTCGCTCTCACCCCATATGGAATTTATTGACCCTATATATATTGTTTTAGATCACCAACACGCTATGTAACTAATAATATCCCTAGTTTCCATTTGTGGTTATAGATGTATTCCAATACATCTGTACAAATTAGAAGGAAATTTATCAATGTCTCATTTAAATCTGGTCATACTATTGTGGCTGGACATTCAAAGTTCTGTTATGAAGACTGACTTAATTTTTTTTTTTTACATGGTACATGGTTTAACTATAATGAAAACTTACATGCTGAGGTGGAACATTGAAGGCTCTGATGCGTAAATCTACTCTTTCTATTTTGTCTACACACGGTAAAATAAACACTATACCTAAAACAAAAACAAAATTTACTTAATATCACTTAAATGTGTATTCACCTTTATTCATGAAATACCAATTTTATCTGTGTTCTTCAATCTGTTAATATAATCTTAATCTATTCATTACTTTTGGAGTTTTAAAATATGTTAATTATTGTAAAAAGTTTTACATTCTATGTAACAGTTGTCAGGTGAAGCCTGTCTTTTGATTCCTGTGAAATCCTATAATGTTATGTTTGGAAACAAATTGGAACAGCAAACATCATGGAGTACAAGTTTGTTACAATAAATGTTTCTAAAAAATCAAGAACTTAAAATTGATACTATAAGTCACAAAAGTATTAGTTAAGGAACAAAATAAGCTAAAAATATTGATAGGTCATGGAGCTCCTTTTTGATATTTGATCTTTAATATATGGCTGGAAAAGGCTGACTCGATCTTTTACTTTATATTTGCATTGGTACTATTTTGGTCTCAAATCAAAGAAAAGAAATCAAGAACCTGCTTAAATTTAAATACATGACCTTTTATGACATGTATGAGCTATTAACATGGAAAAAAGCCAAGGAGTTCGAACATCTGACAATAATTCCAAAACCTCACTAAAGTACATCCTAAATGCTAATATTATTGTTTTCTATAATGCATACCTTGCTGTTTTACAGGACGCATCCTGCCAAGTCTAAAAATAACAATCCTTTCATAATGTGATACTTTCTGAAATAAAAATTTATATTAAAGAAAATCATTTACCAAAACTAGCCAGATTAATGACTTTTTACATTTTTATTAAAACTACGTATACTGGTACAAAAAAAAATTATTAAAAAATTAGAAGGAAGTTCCTGTACCAAAACATCAATCAGCATTATTTTGCTTCAAAATTCTTATATATATAAATAATATACAGGTCAGCAACAAGTACCTACATTCTGAAATCAAGTAAAATCAATGATCCCCGATTCTTTGTTTTTTTTTCAATTCCAATTACCATGATTACCTAACACAATTTCTGAAATAATCAACTGTATAACATGTATAAAGCTTATAAACAAGGACTTTTATAAAGCTTATAAACAAGGACTTTTATAAAGCTTATAAACATGGACTTTTATAAAGCTTATAAACAAGGACTTTTATAAAGCTTATAAACAAGGACTTTTATAAAGCTTATAAACAAGGACTTTTATAAAGCTTATAAACAAGGACTTTTATAAAGCTTATAAACAAGGACTTTTATAAAGCTTATAAACAAGGACTTTTATACTTATTTTCGTGCCTTTCATAGGTCATAGGAGGACTCAAGGAGCCTGTTATTGGCAATCATACCACATCTCTTTTTATACAATATTGCAATTGCTCTTTCCCAAAACTAATTAAACTGGAGAATAATTTATGAGTTTGACTTACCTTGATACAAAACCATAACGACACAGGACAGGTTAATATGACAAGGATAATTGCCAGGCCAGTTAATATCCAATGACAGGTCTGAGAAAATAACTTGGTTTTACTGTAAATAACAAACTTACCTTGATACAAAACCATAACGACACAGGACAGGTTAATATAACAAGAATTATTGCCAGGCCAGTTAATATCCAATGACAGGTCTGAGAAAATAACTTGGTTTTACTGTAAATAACAAACTTACCTTGATACAAAACCATAACGACACAGGACAGGTTAATATGACAAGGACTATTGCCAGGCCAGTTAATATCCAATGACAGGTCTGTGAGAAACAACTTGGTTTTACTGTTAATAACAAAACGAATCTGCTTATAAACCGATATCAGTTATATATAACTCTACAATACTGAAAACAGCAATACAAATATGCAATAACGAAATTAACAAAAATCTTACAAAATATGAATGTTTTGTACATATTTTTTTCAGATAAGTAGCCTTGGGAGACAATGGTAGATATGAATATGTTTCAATAAGCAAACATTCACACTATATATCTACTGGAAAAGAAGGTAACCATGCCCACTAGTCCACTAACATGGTTTGTTGACCAAATTATTTATGAATTATACAAAGTGAATAAACAATTAAATGGTTTTTTTTGGATTCAAGTATCACTGATGAGTATTTTAAAATAATAAATAATCTTCGCAAATATAAAATTTCCATCCTGGTATCTATGATGAGTTTATTTACTTATATATGATTGCCTTACACAGACTGTTGAATCAGCTGAGACATAATTGTAAATACTGATACTTGTATGTGTTTATACATGAACATTATGCTATAATGTATTAGTACCTTTTACATATCTAATATCAGTTTTATTTTGTGGTGTCCAATCTTTATAGGTAAATGCTGACTTATATTCTCCCGTAGATGACAGACCATAATTGTCAGACATTTGATTATTACTGTAGGTAAATGCAGATCCAAAATCAAGTTTTACTTCCTCCAAGGGATCAGAACTCGGTAAACGACTATATTTGGCATTCATTGTCAGTCAGTGATATTTTCTATATTGTTTAACTAAATGTATTTCAGAATAAACTCTTAACAAATCCTTGTATCCTTCATGACTAGTTAACCTGAAAATAAAATAAAAATATGTATTAGTTACATGTATTTGAAAATTGAGGAACTTGAAAAATGTGGTATATTTATCTTTTTTTATATAGATTAGACCTTTGGTTTTCCCTTTTGAATGGTTTTACACTAGTAATGTTGGGGCCCTGTATAGCTTGTCGTTCGGTGTGAGCCAAGGCTCTGTGTTGAAGGCCGTACATTGACCTTTAATGGTTTACTTTTTTTAAATTGTTATTTGGATGGAGAGTTGTCTCATTGGCACTCACACCATATCTTCCTATATCTATGAATATATAATTGTTCTAAAACACAAGTGATATATTAATATGACAGGAAAAGTAATTTTTGATTAAATGCATATGATCAGAAGTTCATTACAGGTCTAGTAAGGGACTTTTGATATGATAAATAAATGTAACAATTCACATTTTGCTATACATGTATATAAAATTGTAAAATGTGTCATGCTTTATCATAGTTTATCATGTTTATTACTATAAATATTGACTTTTTGTATAAATTTATATTTATTGATCAATGTTGATAGATTATTAACTTTCTTATCGCAGATAAGTCTTTTTGTTTCTAAATTATGATTCTTTTCGCTAATAATAATATAATTGCTAAAATAGTGAGAACGGGCATGACTAAATTCATCATCTGATTGCTGATGATTGTCTGCTATACAGAAATATAAAAACACGAGACCACACACTGTTACAACAAGATCTTGTTAGCCTAGAAAAATGGGCCAAAGACTGGGGTATGCGCTTCAATGCAAAGAAATGTTACATCCTGAGCATTAAGAACAAAAGCTAGAAGTTCTATACACTTGATGGACACATACTCCAACAGGTCAAACACAATTCATACCTGGGACTACAGATATCGGATGATCTGAAATGGACCACCCACATTTCAAATGTAACTAAGAAAGCCAATTCTGCACTAGGCTTTCTTAGACGCAATCTAAGATTCTGCCCAAAAATACTGCAAGAAAACAGCATACATTTCATTAGTGAGATCTACAATGGAATATGGGGCAATTGTGTGGGACCCATATACATCAAACAACATCAACCAATTAGAAAGAATCCAAAGAAGAGTAGCCTGATACATCACAGGGGACTATAAATCAAGAGAAGAAGGATCGGTCGCCAAAATGCTAACAGTGCTGGAACTTGAAAACCAGAAGAACAAGCCAAAGACTGGTATTACTGTACAAAGTGGTTGAGGATTTGGTCCCAGCTATCAAACCTGACGAATTTTTGGTAAAAAGCAAAACCAAACGGACAATCAAACCGACACGTTTTGTAGACTTTGAGAGCACTAACATAGTTAACAACTTAGAAAAAAAATTACTCAAAGGCAATTGAAACTACAAACTGTAAAACTGAGCAATTTAAGAACTCATTCTTTGTCAAGACTGTGATTCATTGGAACCAACTGGAAGAAGCAATAGCGTGTGCAAAGTCAGTTGAGAGCTTCAAAACAGCTCTCCAACGCCGTCAATAGGCGCTCTCTCTCTCCCGTCAAGTAAAAGCCAGTATTGGTACCTTCGACATAACGATACAGACAGATCTGGACATTTTCAATTTTTCATAAGAGGACAGAGTTGGCAGACCTGTTTCCTGCAGAATTTTAACCCTTTTCATATAAGGGGCTATTTTTTCAGATCTATATTCAACGAGATTTTACCCTTTTTCATTAAGTGGGTGAGTAGGTAAACAAAATTTGGGCGAGTTGGTGAAAAAGTGGGGCGATTGTGTGATTAAGTGTGGGGTGATTTTCAAGTGGGTTTTCCTCGAGTCTGTATATTTGTAATAGTTGACTTACTTTTATAGTATACCAGCCTTAAGAAAATTGTGCATGTCAAGTGTCTGCTTGCAAAACAATTCAGCAAAATTTCCACATACCCTGTTGAAATTACAAACCGGAAGTTTGAAAATGATTAAAATATCGAACACGGTTTCGGTTTGCAATTTTCGGTACGGACTTTAATTGGGGAAAGTGTCAAAGAGAATTTTTGTTCTCTAATTTTTTTTGTTATATTATCAATTAATTCTGTACAATTTTTTTTTTATAAATTTAAGATAAAAAAAAACCCTCAAAATCTTAAATCATCATCATTATTTCGTGAAATTCTGGATTTTTTTTAATTATTTTTTAAATCAATTATATCAATTATAATGTTATTACATGTATTGTAATACCTCAGTGTCTCTAGGTCTCCAGATAAAATTAAAGTAGCTTTACTATGGTAAAGCTGACACTGAGATAACGATAAATCAAATCAAATCAAATGTCTTTTATATATTCCAATCCTAAAATTTAAAGGACACATAAAGAACTTACTAGTTATAGGTCAATACATGCTGATACAGTTCATACAATATCCACAAAAACACCACATGCAACTGATTGTTAATAATTAAACTGATCGAGGTGATTTAGAACAAGTATGGAAACATGGTTATAAAAATATATACATGTAACACAGCAGTCTCAGACTGATACTGCCTCTTTCTATTACAATTTTTATTTACACAAAATAAAGAGGCTGTCATAATAATTTATTATGAACAATCTTCTATCCAACCAAGTTTATTTGGTCTTCAAGTAAATCTGAACTGATTTTTTTTCAATCTATCAGTAGAATTATTTTCAAAATATGACTACGGAAACCGTCATTTGAAAACTTCTGTTCAACTATTATTTTGAAAAAATCCTGTAGTTTTTAGTACACCAGTTATTGCTGTCCAGAAAACTTTAACAATAGAGATCAATAGGCTGCATCTATAAGTAATTTCAAAAGAAACTAGGTCCATTTACCAGAAAAATACAAGAAAATGTATAAAAATATATATTCAGAATATTGCTCTGGACACTATCATTATTTGCGAAAAAAGCCTTTGTTCAAGTTGCATGGGAACAGTATAACTAATAAATATAAGTGTCCCTGCTTTAATTTTCAAACAATCCATGAAAGTTTGGAAACGTTTTAAATCATGCCTTAAAAATCTTGGACCACAAACTGACTGAACCTAAATGTTGACGACACCGAAGTCATCATGGTCATGTAGTATTTTGTTAGATTGATGGGTTTGTTTTATTCCCCACAGCAACAATTTCCTCTGTACAGGGTAACATGAGTGTTATTGCTTAGTTTAATTGCTTAGAACTTTATCTATAGACGTACTTATGAATATAATTATTTTCTGTGACCGTCACTGTATCTTACATTAATTTGTAGGATCCTTTACTATAGATAATTTAGCTGATCTGTAACAATAACATCTTCATGCCTTATATATCATGTACTGTAGTACGCCGCTAGATTAAAACTGACGTGGAAAGGTAACACATGCCCACCGAAGCTCTTCATTGAGAGCCCAGGTGGTCGTGTGGTCTAGCGGGACGGCTGCAGTGCAGGCGATTTGGTGTCACGATATCACAGTAGCATGGGTTCGAATCCCGGCGAGGGAAGAACCAAAAATTTGCGAAAGCAAATTTACAGATCTAACATTGTTGGGTTGATGTTTAGACGAGTTGTATATACATTATGTACACAGCCATGTATCACCATCATTGATGGCGATCCGATGGATACATCTGTTGTAGGGTTGTCACTGACTCAGACATACTTATGAATATAATTATTTTCTGTGACTGTATATTACATTAATTTGTGACAACTCTACAACAGATGTATCCATCGGATATATATAGATTTCATGTTATTGGTAAAAAAAAAATGTTAAATTTCGATTTTACCTTTATAAGAATGATTTTTGGGTGTGGATCGAATTATAATAAGTCAACATTTGTTTCACTTTCAATGTTGACATTCTTTTCTTTTAATAACAGAACACGCATTCATCATGCGTAATCCATCTCTAGCTAAGGGGTTAAATTGAAGTTCACATGAATACGGATCCAATGAGGTCGAATTATTAACGTGCAAATGAATAATTCATCATCGATAGTATATAGCTAATTTTGACAAAATTGAACTTGGTCATCCTGGCTGCTCCAAGCGAATTATTATTTTAAGAACTTAATATTGCTATATATGATACTGGTCGAGGTATATTCTGAATGGTCACATGTAAACAATACCACTGTTCGGAAGTCAGCTACTACTTAAAATAACCTCTGGTTTTCTGGAAATCTTAACTAAGTATTCTATGAAGCGCTTTTTTCTCAACATTCTTAATTTTTTATATGCTAGTATATATTAATAATAATAATTCACGGAGAAGCAAATGTAAGCTCACAATGGTATGCATATAATTCTCTATCGCCAAACGTTTTCATTTCTGCAAATTTGTTTGTTATAACAAAAATACCATTTTTGGTCAGGCTAGGGCTTCTCTGTTCTAAATTGAAGTTAGTGAGTTTGTGGTCTGACACTGTGCTATATTTGCTCACACCTACGTTATTTTGGTCTCTATATATTATTTAACATTAAAACGTCAAGAGTTATAGGCATACTGGTTAAAGCGTTTATGAGCCGACTACGTAAACGGTACAGATTGTTTTCAATTTGCAAGGTGAACACGATAAAGAACTAGAGGCTCCAAGGAGCCTGTGTCGCTCACCTGATATTTTTATTTACAATTGATGCATGAAATAATGCAACTGTTATACTTTTGCTGTAGTATCCGAGGGATATAAGTCAAAAACTGAATTTTCTTGTAATTTCTATTTCTAGCCATGTTAACCATGTTGGATGTCAGGCAGGAACATTGAACACTTTTTTTTTTAACTATATACTCTATTGTTGATTGTGGCCAAGTTTGATTAAATTTGTCTCAGTTGTTTCAGGAGAAGACTTTTGTAAATGATTACAAACATTAACGAAAAATGGTTAAATATAATAATATAAATTTGTCTTTAAAGGGCAATAACTCCTTATGAGGTCAATTGACCATTTTGGTCATGTTGACTTATTTGTCGATCTTACTTTGCTGAACACTATTTCTGTTTACAGTTTATTTCGATCTATAATAACATTTAAGATAATAACCTAAAACCGCAAAATTTCATTTACGAATTACTAATTCAGTAACCAGGAGTAGCAACCAAACAACGACTTGTCTGATTTATCTGAAAATTTCAGGGCAGATAGTTCGTAACCTGAAGAACATTTTGTCAGATTTGCTCTAAATTGGTTTCAGAGATATAAACCAAAAACGGCATTTTACCCCTATGCTCTTTTTTTAGTCATCTTGGTTGGCAGGCATCGGAAACAGTTTTAAACTAAATACCCTAGTGATGATTGTGGCCAAGTTTGGTTAAATTTGACCTTGGAATTTCAGAGGAGATTTTTGAAAGTTATCGGACGACGACGGACGTCGGACGCCAATTGGCAAGAAAAGCTAAACTATAGGCTTTCAAGAGCCTGTATCGCTCACCTGACTCTACTTGGGTTTTTGAAATCATATAAAAAAAGATAAAATTTGGCTACAAAGTAACAACACGTGGCCAGCACGCAGCACCTCATAAGGAAAGGAACAGTCATGATATGTTTGATTTCATTCAATTCAGTGGTTCTCTAGAAGGAGACTTTTGTATCCTATATTAAACTGAGCCCCTTGCTGGCGGCCATCTTTGATGATGGATCGGCTACAAAGTGTCGACACTTGGTCAGCATCGCATAAGAAACATTCATGCTATGTTTGGTTTCTTTCCATCAGTGGTTCTCTAAAAGAAGTCATTTGTATGCATTTCCCATAGGGTCCTATGTTAAACTAAGTCCCATGCTGGCGGCCATCTTTGATAATGGATCGGCTACAAAGTAACAACACTTGGTCAGCACCTCATAAGGAACATTCATGCTATGTTTGGTTTCATTCCGTTCAGTGGTTCTCTAAAATAAGTCATTTATATGCATTTCCCATAGGGTCCTATGTTAAACTAAGTCCCATGCTGGCGGCCATCTTAGATGATGGACCGACTACAAAGTAACAACACTTGGTCAGCACCTCATAAGGAACATTCATGCCATATTTGGTTTCATCCCATTCAGCGGTTCTCTAAAAGAAGTCATTTGTATGCATTTCCCATAAGGTCCTATGTTAAACTAAGTCCCCCGCTGGCGGCCGTTTTGGATGATGGATCGGCAACAAAGTAACAACATTTGGTTAGCACCTCATAAGGAACATTCGTGCCATGTTTAGTTTTATTCCATTCAGTGGTTCTCTAGAAGAAGTTCAAAAGGTAAAAAAGTTAACGACGACGACAACGGACGACGGACGACAGACGACAGACGACAGACGACGGACACCAAGTGATGAGAAAATCTCATTTGATTTTAGCAAATTATTTCAATTGGAGTAATTATTCTTTGTGTAAACTTGTAGTTGAAAACGTTTTTTAATAATACGACAATCTTATGCAAAACTTTGTTAGAAAAACATGACTTATTTGTAGACCATTCTTTGCTGAACACATTTCTCGATCTGTGTTTTGAAAATAAAATCCGTGGTGACTCTGGCTTTACACAGTTTTAAAGTACATTAGTAAGATATGTTGTTATATTTCAAGACACTGACCATCCGATATGTATGGCCCTTGATGATAAAAGAATTGTCTCCTCGGCTCGTTTCAGTGTGCAATATGTCTATCATGTTACAATGAAGTTGCAGAAAAATACGAATCAAAATTATCTTAAACATGAATGAAAAACATTTAGAACCAAATTTTACCAATGGTATAGTGAATGTACAAGTATTAATTTACCTGTAAATCTAATTAGGAGCAAATAAAAAAAAATCGGCGCAAATGAAAAAATGAAATCGGCGCAAATGAAAAAATGAAATCGGCGCAAATGAAAGAATGAAAATTTTTAAAATCGGCGCAAATGTCATACGCCCATTTAAACTCCTGTTAACAGTTAATCTCTTATGATTATATTTAAAATCATAAACAGAAACTGCAAAAAATCCTATACAAGGGCAACATGATTTGTCTAGACATCTTAGGGTAGGTAAATATTGACATGATGAACATTTTTAGACCATGTCAGATCTGTTCTAAATGCTGAAGTTTCAGAGGTCAGAGCCAAAAGCTGGAAATTACACCTATGTTCTTTTTTTAACCAAATTTTGTTTAACATTACTCCCATAATTTTTTGTGAAACCAGGTGGCCATCTTTGACAGTAATTCGGCAACAGAGTATCAACACATTGCAGCACCTCATAGGGAACATTCATGCTATGTTTGGTTTCATTCCATTTAGTGCACCTTAGTGTAGGAGAAGCGTTTGTATGTATTTCCCATGGGACTTATGTTAAACTAAGCCCCACCTCGATCCCCCACTGGCGGCGATCTTGGATGATGAATCGGGTACAAAGTAACAACCTTATGGTCAACATCTCATAAGGAAACCAAATATTCTTCCATGTTTGTTTTCAGCCTATTAAGCGGTTTTCTAAAAGAAGACATTTCACATAGTCATTTGTTAAAAAATTAAGTCCCATATTGGCAGTCATCTTGGTTGGTGGGTTTAATTGCTACAAAGTAACAACAATTGGTCAGAACCTCACTGTAAGGAACATGGTTTCCATTAAATAATTCTCTAATGCGGGGTTCACACATTGCCGATTATTGCTCCCGTTTGAGATCAGTCAGCAATACGACACGAAAAGTGAAAAAGTCGGATTAGTATCCTCAATTATCTGGAATGTCCAATCATTGTCTGAACGCAGTCGTTTTAGTTCGTAACAGATTCTAACAGGTCGCGAAGGGTCCGAATAATTCGGCAAAGCACCCGACAGTTAATGCGTCCCGTAACATTCGGGACAACTCAGTCGATTTTGTCTAGTCGGATTACAATCGTGGCTATATCGTGACAGATTCTGCTGTATCGGATCGAATTCCGAACAATGTCTTGTGGAACGGGAATGATCTGGAGTAATTTTTCATAGTTGTTTTTCTGCCGATTGAGTCCAGATTGCATCCAGATCTTGTCGATTGCGAACCGTTTTTGCCGAAACCGTTCCGAAACAGTCCCGTTATTAATACGAAATTAATCAATGATACCCACGTCAGAGTCCCGACAATTACAGAATACAATACGACTGAGACAAGACAAAGCCGTTTGCAATGCGATAGAGCGGACTGTGATAGGATTACGTTCCTACAGCACCTGATCATCCCGAATATGCCGACAGTTTTCTAACGGATATCTTCCGTCAGCGTCGGTTCACTGTCTGGTCACAGTCTGATCTCTGTCGGATTACGTTCGGTAGTGTCTGGACGAAGTCGTGACATACTCGGTCGAATTTTACCTGGCGAAAAATATAAATCGGGTTAAAAGCGGATTCAGAACGGGATTATCGGTACTAATTCGCTTAGAAACGGTTGAATATCGGCGCTTCCTGAACACTATCTGATTGTTGTCGTGATCAAATTATTTTTTTTTACAAATTTTGATTTAATGCGGGGTTCACACATTGCCGATTATTGCTCCCGTTTGAGATCAGACAGCAATACGACACGAAAAGTGAAAAAGTCGGATTAGTATCCTCAATTATCTGGAATGTCCTATCATTGTCTGAACACAGTCGTTTTAGTTCGTAACAGATTCTTACGGGTAAACTTTAATCGGGAATGGTCCTGTCGAGGACGGTAGTAAAAATCGTGAATGTGTGACCCCAGCTTAAGTTTGAATTTCCATCCACGATTCACAGAATCTTGATCAGACTTTTGATAAATTTTAATCGGGAATGGTCCTGTCGAGGACGGTAGTAAAAATCGTGAATGTGTGACCCCAGCTTAAGTTTGAATTTCCATCCACGATTCACAGAATCTTGATCAGACTTTTGATAAATTTTAATCGGGAATGGTCCTGTCGAGGACGGTAGTAAAAATCGTGAATGTGTGACCCCAGCTCAAGACACGTATGTGAATTGTCCATCTATGTTCAACAAACCCTGGCAGCCATCTTAGAAGATTGATCAGAATCAAAGAAATAACACGTAATTGTTCAGCATCTCATAAGAAATATCCATGTCATGTTTGGTTTCATTATATTCAGTTGTCTCTAATAGAAGACATGTGTATGTATTGTCCTTATGGTCCTATGTTAAACCTAGTCCAGTCAAAATTGTGTAATTCTTGCAATGGTCTGGCAAACATATAGAATGTTCAAAGTCAAGTTTCTGCAATCATATAGAATGGTCAAAGTGTTCTGCAATGTTGCAGAAAACATTCTTCATTATCTTAACTTTCTGGCAATCTTCTGGCAAACATTGATGTTTTTGCAAACTTGCAGCAAAAAGCTGCAGCTGCAATGTTTGCCGGAAGTTTACAGCTAGCGGCAGACAACTTTTTGTTTGTCGCAAGCTTGCAGCAAGTTTGTGGCATACAATTTAGTTCCATAAGGGTTGTCATGATAAATCTATACACCAAATATATAATCAACATCCTCAAGCATGAAGAAACTAGAGGCTCTTAAGAGCCTGTGTCACTCATCTTGGTCTATGTGCATATTAAACAAAGGACACAGAAGGATTCATGACAAAATTCTGTTTTGGTGATGGCAATGTGTTTGTAAATCTTACTTTAGGGAATTTTCTTACTCCTAACAATTTTCTCTATCTATAATACGCTTGGCCTATTAGTAACAGAGGAAAATATTTTTTAAAAATTTACAAAAATTACATAATTAATGAAAATTGATAAAAATGGACTATAACTCCTTAAAGGGTCAACTGACCATTTTGGTCATGTTGATATATTTGTAGATCTTACTTTGCTGAACATTATTGCTGTTTACAGTTTATCTCTTTCTGTAATAATACTCAAGATAACTAAAGACGGCAAAATTTCTTTAAAATTACCAATTCAGGGGCAGCAACCCAACAATCAGTTGTCAGATTCGTCTGAAAATTTCAGGGCAGATAGATGTTGACTTGATAAACATTTTACCTCGTGTCAGATTTGCTCTAAATGTTTTGATTTCAGAGTTATAAGCCAAAATCTACATTTTACCCCTATGTTCTATTTTTAGACATGGCGGTCTTCTTGATTGATTGGCCGGGACACAAGACACTTTTTTTTCAACTGGATACCCCAATGATGATTGTGGCCAAGTTTGGTTAAATTTGGCCCATCAGTTTCAGAGGAGAAGATTTTTGTAAAAGTTAACAACGACGACGGACACCAAGTGATGAGAAAAGCTCATTTGGCCCATTGGACCAGGTGAGCTAAAAAGTCTAGAATACTGATTTGCCGGACTGACAGATGGACAGACCGACAGACAAATGAACAGAGTGCAATCCTAAGTCCCCTTTGACTTTGTAGGTAGGGGACTAATAACTTGTGTAACCAGTGGAACATATTACACAGACAAGGAACTTATTTCACCAGGTAAGAAACAAATTTCAAAAACCCAGAACATATTTCACCAGGTAAAATGTGGAACTTATTTTAAAGAGATGGAACATAGAAACTATCTTTGAAAAGAATTTCTCCCGAAACATATTTCCTGTGAACAATATTAATTCCACAGGAACTTTTATCATACAAACACATTTTAATTCACACATACAGTAGAATTGATTCATTAACTAGGTTGTTATCTGAACCATACAACCATGTATAACCGATTTTTATTTGACAATTTGTGACTGAAAAGCAAGGACCTGCAGTTCATATAAGAAAAATATTTGTCTTAAAAAATGCAGTGGAGATTAGTTTCCTTCTTAGCCTGTATAAAATTAATGCTTTCTTCCAAAGAATGAATAACTTGAGTTAAGATATCAATGTTTATTTGATCAAACTATAATCTGCATCTACATAACAAATAATACAATAATTAAATGTACATAGGAATACATATCATATCATAACAACATGGAGAAGGTACTACATGTGGCAGACTAATGTATAAAATTGTTTTTGAATCAAATGAATTTTTTTTTTTTGATATAGCATAAAGATGTAGAGTCTACATATGATACTCATTAAAACATGTTTTATAAACCTCGACTCAAACTGGCCAAAAAATAATAAGAAGCACAACAATCACCTCACATGATATTTAAGAAATTATCTTTAAGCTGACAAAAAATTATTTGAGCTTGTGATGAGGAAGTTGAAATAGGCCATAAACTATAATTATCTTCTGTATTTCATTGGTTAAATTCCATACTCAAGCAAAAGCTTTTATTTAATTATACTAAAGCTTAATGGCTCATGTTTTCATTGGGTGAAAACCTTAAAATTATTTAGACTTTAATTTTCTTCCAATAACAAGACCAAATAAGTCCTAATGAGTACCTTCTCCAATATTCATAGTACCTCTCCAGTATTCATTCATGCAGTTAAAATTTCACATTCATATATTATCTTTCATACATAACAATATATAGCTATTTTAAAAAAACATCAGTTCTCTAAATAGTAAAAGAGTTGATAACTTATATGGTATCCTTGCGAATAAACACACACAACTTCCAATTGCTCCCTTTAGTGTCACTTTCTTGTACATTTGTATATAATATTTAAATAACAATATTTTAGAGATTAATGATAGACAGATTTATAAAGTCAAAATATATCATAAATACATATTTCAATATGAAATAATATCAGACACACTACATGAATATAGAAGCTAGGATAGTTTCAGTATATCATACATGTATTTAGATCTTATTCAATATCAGATCTTTGAGAGTCCTTTGAATTAATTCACAACTGCCTAAAAACAAGATTTTGATGATAATTGGGGATGGCTATTAAGTTTTATATCTTATTTTATTGATATCAATACATCTTCATTAATTTATTATTCTTACTGGTTGTTGCCTCCCAACTGTAATCATAAATGTCCTTACTTCAATATTAAAGGAAAAAATAATGAAAAAGATGCCATTTTGCTTATAACTTTATAAGGAACATAACTCAAGTACGGTAACTGATGTCACCAAAGTCTCATCTTGATCTCTGTTTTAAACATTGAAAAGTATTGTGTACAAGTTTCATGAGATTTTTTTAGGCAAACTAAAGTTGGTGAATGGAAACTTATTTTTGGATGTATGGAAGAACA
Organism: Mytilus trossulus; assembly: GCF_036588685.1. Lineage (NCBI taxonomy): Eukaryota > Metazoa > Mollusca > Bivalvia > Mytilida > Mytilidae > Mytilus > Mytilus trossulus. The sequence goes on along the minus strand of NC_086378.1, from coordinate 81,549,287 downwards.
GAATGACAAGGGTTTCACTAATAATGCCTCAAATTATCCTCAACCACCAAAAATTAATGCCATTGTTTACTTCAGTTATCCCCCTTTATATTATAATACACATACTATCTAGAAAGTAATAGTTTCTCAAAAATAAGAATGATATGCAATATATAATTCAAATTCCATCTTCAAAAATATAAATATGTTATAACTATTTTTCATGTAAATTCAATGCAATCAATAACAAATGTAAATATTATCTTTTTGTACATGTATTATACCTTATGTTAAAATGCCGGTTATAAATATGATATTGCATGGTGTTCTTTTACCCTTACACATGGCTCAGTCGGTGACTATTGTCATGAAAAGCAATAAAAAATCATTAATTAAAAAAGACATTATGATTAAAATTTGTATCAATAAGTATAATGAATTAAACAACAACAAAGATCAATGGTTATGGAGTAGATTGTTACCCAAAACATGACAATACTATTTTGTGACATTTATAACATCACATGAATTGGTGTGTATGATATTGCTGTAAAGGTCTTCTGATTACTATGAATTCATTAATATTCGTTGAATACTAATTTTCGTGGATATTGTGGTTACAAGAGAACCACAAATTCAAATATTCAAGGAACTACAAATATTCTAAAGGAATGTGTGCAGACTTTGCTAAAACCATGAAATTAAATATCCACTAATATGCAAATTTTTCTCAAACCAAGAAAATTGGTAACCATGAAAATAAATGAATCCACAGTATGTCAGTTTTCCAGCAACTCTTTTTTTATCTTTTTTTAAATGCAGTTGTGCAATGATTCCGTAAAAAATATTAGTATAATTGTTCATTCAATTAATAAAGGTTCTAGAGGCTACTGCTAGGGTTCTGACCAATCATAAACAGATATAATGTAATTCTAACAAATATTCTATTACACATTTCAGGCCCGTATCCAGGAATTTCCAAAGGGGGGTTCGTTGGACTCACAAACTCGACTTTAACAGTCACAATTCTAACAGAACATTGACTTTAACAGTGCTTATTTGTTTTCAAACCCCCCCCCCCCCCCCCCCCCCCCCTTTCCTGGCTACGAATATGCATTTATATCAATTAAGTCTATAAAAGTGACACTACTGTTATCCAAATCATGGCAAACATTGCCTGGAATTCAATACATTTTAAGAAAAACTATTTATTATAACATTCAATATTTTTTGTGTCTAGTTCATGTTGCAGGTTTGTTTATCAACTAATGGATGATGAATATAGAAGAGTGTGAATGGAATGCTAATAAAAAGGACTGTAAACTGGACCTTACTGGGTAATCTGTTGGAATGTAGCTTGGCCTTGTTGGAATATCAAAATACTGTTCTCATCTAATAACAGCTGTCCTTACAGACTCCGTCTGCTGGAGTAAAAAAAAAACATTTGTGAAAAAAGGAGAAGGTTCAAGAAGGGTCTTAATTGGCACAAAATCTTTTTTATATTTTAAATCGGTCAAAAAAATTACAATAATACTATAAGACAAAAAAAATTTTTTTTTTTCACCTTCCCTTAAAATTTATAAAGCTATGATCCCTGAAATAAACATTATTGTATTTTAGGTAAATTTTGGTAAAAAATAAAATCCATAATTTTGATTGTTTTTGGCATAATTAACCTTGACTGCCGTCCACAATCCTATTTTTTGTTGCGACGTAGTCGGTATAGTTTTGGTTTGTGCACTTTGAACTTAAGGACGCTTCACTATGGCAACAGACTACGCATGCTCGAAAATCCTTTCTGTGATTGGATAAAATGCTGTCATGGTGGGTGATTTGGTTGTGTTTGAAAAAACGTCTCGAAAATTATATAGTGATTGAAAGCAAGTGAAAAACTAAAAATATTTTAACTAGATCTTACAAAGATTTATATTTTTATTATAATTGTTTCTCCAATAACTCTTTGCATCCATGACAGCTGTTTATTCGGGACAATTACATGATTTTTAATGTCAACTTTGTTGTACGAACGTACATGACTTTTAGAACGCACCTACGCATGTGAGATTTCTGCTGGGTTTCGGTGCATGTAAACAGAAAGATACTACTTATACTACCAATAGTTTGAGCTTTGTTAACCATGAATTAAGTTTAATGCAAACAATAGTAAATGTATATTTGTTTCTTTTTATTTGCACTAGATTTTTTGACCAAAAAAATTTTTAGGTGTCATCACAATATTCCACAAGTTATATATAAATGCCTTAATATAACCAGACTTAGTAAAGAATTTCTTGTAGTTACATTCAGATGGAGATTTTATTAAAGAGGTCCTGCATCATTAAGCCATTGTGCTTCTGAAGGTTTTCAAAATGATAGTTTTAAACATATACTCAAATTTAAATACATCGGATATCTTTTTTAAAGATAATTCTTGTTTATATTGATGGTTACAAACATTTTGGATCGTTGGTGGCAGCCAAGGTTTTCCTAAAGCTTTAAGATCTTGAAACTGCACAAAAACATCAAATTTTGACAAAATATCCAAAATGGGCCTACTTTGGATAATATTAGTACTTTTATGGAAAAAACTGATTTATTTAGCATTTAGACTTTTGAAATAGACCAATTTTTAAAAGAACCAAATTACTACCTTTTTGGTGTTTTATGATAAAGTTGATATTTAAGGCCATTTTGTGATATAACCCCCATAAGTGAACCTTGTCCATTACAAGAAGTTATAATCTGGACTATAGCTTGGGCTTATTGGGCAGTAACTTGGACTTGTTGGACTATAGCTCGGACTTGGACAGTAACTTGGGCTTGTTGGACCGTAACTTGGACTAGCTGGACTGTAACTTGGGCTTGTTGGGCAGTAACTTGGACTTGTTGGACTATAGCTCGGACTTAAACAGTAACTTGGGCTTGTTGGACCATAACTTGGACTAGCTGGACTGTAACTTGGGCTTGTTGGAAAGTAACCTTGACTTGTTGGACTATAGCTAGGACTTGGACAGTAACTTGAGCTTGATGGACCATAACTTGGACTAGCTGGACTGCAACTTGGTCTTGTTGAACAATATCTAGGATTTGTTGGACTGTATCTTAGTCTTGTTGGTCTATAGATTGAGCATGTTGAACTGTAGCCTGGTCTTGTTGGACTGTATCTTGGGCTTGAAGGACTGTAGCTTGGGCTTGTAGGACTGTAGCTCGGGCTAGTTGGACTGTAACTTGGGCTGGTTGGACTGTAACTTGGACTAGTGGGACTGTAGCTCGGGCTAGTTGGACTGTAGCTTGGACTAGCTGGACTGTAACTTGGGCTTGTAGGTTGATAGCTTGGACTAAGTGGGCTATATCTGGAACTTGTAGGTCTGTAATTTGGTCTTGTTGGGACGTAGCTTGTATATCCTGATGTTGTTGAGATGCTGCCTTGGTATCTAGGACTTGGTATACTGTTTAGTGGTGGTATGTATGAACTGTAGCCAGGGATGGTTTGTATCAAGCTTAGACTTGTGAGACTTGATTGGACTAAACCTGGTTGCCGTAATAGACTACAGTTTTGAATTAATGGTCCACTGGTATTGTTGGTACTAGATGATGCAGATGGAGTTGAACCAATTTCTTCAGGTGATTCTGTAATGATAAACATATATAAATTATTTCTCTAACTCGATGGAAATTTATCCCTTTCCAAACCCATTGTATAAAAAAATTTAATCAACGTGTGGTTGCTGGTGATCTCAAAAGATCATTGGATGATTTTGAGGGTCATGACCTTTTTAGCTAACTGAATGAATCAAAATACGGTAACAGGTGTTAATGAAATTGACAACTTCCGTGCAATGTGAAAGGCACTCGAAGGGGATTTTCGGTTAACAAAAAAAGAAAATGTCTTTTTAATCATTAGAGAAACAGATTCTTACATAGTTACAAGTGGATTATCGGATTTATCCAATCTCGATAGTTTAATTATAAATTTTAAAGTCCTCGCCGAGGCGGCTCGGACTTTAAAATTGATAATTTAACTATCTCGATTGGATAAATCCGATAATCCACTGGTATCAATGTTAGAATCTATATGTAACTATAGTCGCCGTCACGTAAAATTGGCACCATGATTTTTGTCAAAATTTTCTTAAATATCGACCGCGTTTACTCGAGATCATGTTTTTCAGTTAGCGGAATAAAAATCTAATCCAAATATATACTACTGTCCTACCTTTTATTGTGTTTGCACTGTATTATCCTGACCTTCACATTATTCAAGATTGTTTTCATTGTAAAACCGCCATCTTGGTTTCTATGAGGATCCCTTACTACATAACATTCGTTACTCTCCGGTAATATCATTGTCACTGATGATACGATTTCCCGCGCTTTTTGCTTAAAGATGACGCACAGCTCCGAGAGACACAAGAAAATTGAGAGCACGTGGACTCCACGGCAACACTTCCGGTAATAACAATGTCGGATTCCACCATACAAAATAATCTTGGATTTTGTGAAGGTCAGGATTATACTGTGCAAACACAATAAAAGGTAGGACATTAGTATATATTTGGATTGGATTTTTATCCCGCTAGTTGAAAAACATGATCTCGAGTAAACGCGGTCAATATTTTAGAAAATTTTGACAAAAATCATGGTGCCAATTTTACGTGACGGCGACTATACATGTATAATTAAATCACTGATACTTCAAAACTGATGTATGATTAAATCACTGATTCTTCAAAACTGATGTATAATTTAATCACTGATTCTCCAAAACTGATGTAAAATTAAATCACTGATTCTTCAAAACTGATGGTATCTATATATATGATATATATCATAATAAATTTCCACATCTCTGTTGAGGGCTCCCACAACTTATCATCACTCATGGCTACATTGAATAGTTTATATCAATATTATAACCGCAGTTATTGATGACGATTTCATGATAATCCCGTCATATGCTAATTCCTGTTTATCCTTTGAATTCTTAGCCTAATTCACAGTTCTTGACATGACAATTCCTACAAAATGTGTTTTCCAAATACTTGTGTGAACATTTTAAAATATTGAAAAACACTACATATAATGCACATGATTATCTTGTGTTAAAGAAGAGGGACGAAAGATACCAAAGGGACAGTCAAACTCATTAAAATATTGGTAATTTTTCAAATGGCAAATTTAATTTTTACCACCAAAATTACAAACCAAGATTGTGGTTAATTTAATGAAAGTCAATGAAATTTAAAACATA